>NC_059231.1:28957155-29162155 GCF_020615455.1 Coregonus clupeaformis | reverse complement strand
CCCATGCCAAATCTTTTCAGTCTCCTGAGGGGAAATAGGCTTTGTCGTGCCCTCTTCACGACTGTCTTGGTGTGTTTGGACCATGATAGTTCGTTGGTGATGTGGACACCAAGGAACTTGAAGCTCTCAACCTGTTCCACTACAGCCCCGTCGATGAGAATGTGGGCGTGCTCAGTCCTCTTTTTTTTCCTGTAGTCCACAATCATCTCCTTTGTCTTGGTCACGTTGAGGGAGAGGTTATTATCCTGGCACCACACGGCCAGGTCTCTGACCTCCTCCCTATAAGCTGTCTCATCGTTGTCTGTGATCAGGCCTACCACTGTTGTGTCGTCGGCAAACTTAATGATGGTGTTGGAGTCGTGCCTGGCCATGCAGTCATGGGTGAACAGGGAGTACAGGAGGGGACTGAGCACGCACCCCTGAGGGGCCCCCGTGTTGAGGATCAGTGTGGCAGATGTGTTGTTACCTACCCTTACCACCTGGGGCGGCCCGTTAGGGAAGTCAAGGATCCAGTTGCAGAGGGAGGTGTTTAGTCCCAGGATCCTTAGCTTAGTGATGAGCTTTGAGGGGCACTATGGTGTTGAATGCTGAGCTGTAGTCAATGAATAGCATTCTCACGTAGGTGTTCCTCTTGTCCAGGTGGGAAAGGGCAGTGTGGAGTGCAATAGAGATTGCATCATCTGTGGATCTGTTGGGGCGGTATGCAAATTGGAGTGGGTCTAGGGTTTCTGGGATAATGGTGTTGATGTGAGCCATGACCAGCCTTTCAAAGCACTTCATGGCTACAGATGTCAGTAGTCGGTAGTCATTTAGGCAGGTTATCTTAGTGTCCTTGGGCACGGGGACTATGGTGGTCTGCTTGAAACATGTTGGTATTACAGACTCAGTTAGGGACATGTTGAAAATGACAGTGAAGACACTTGCCAGTTGGTCAGCACATGCTCGGAGTATACGTCCTGGTAATCCGTCTGGCCCTGCGGCCTTGTGAATGTTGACCTTCTTAAAAGTCTTACTCACATCGGCTACGGAGAGCGTGATCACATAGTCATCCGGAACAGCTGGTGCTCTCATGCATGCTTCAGTGTTGCTTGCCTCGAAGTGAGCATAGAAGTGGTTTAGCTCGTCTGGAAGTCTTGTGTCACTGGGCAGCTCGCGGCTGTGCTTCCCTTTGTAGTCTGTAATAGTTTTCAAGCCCTGCCACATCCGACGAGTGTCAGAGCCGGTGTAGTACGATTCAATCTTAGTCCTGTATTGACTCTTTGCCTGTTTGATGGTTCGTCGGAGGGCATAGCAGGATTTCTTATAAGCGTCCGGGTTAGAGTCCCGCTCCTTGAAAGCGGCAGCTCTACCCTTTAGCTCAGTGCGGATGTTTCCTGTAATCCATGGCTTCTGGTTGGGGTATGTACGTACGGTCACTGTGGGGACGACATCATCGATGCACTTATTGATGAAGCCAGTGACTGATGTGGTGTACTCCTCAATGCTATCTGAAGAATCCCGGAACATGTTCCAGTCTGTGCTAGCAAAACAGTCCTGTAGCTTAGCATCTGCGTCATCTGACCACTTTTTTATTAACCGAGTCACTGGTGCTTCCTGCTTTAGTTTTTGCTTATAAGCAGGAATCAGGAGGATAGATTTATGGTCAGATTTGCCAAATGGAGGGCGAGGGAGAGCTTTGTATGCGTCTCTGTGTGGAGTAAAGGTGGTCTAGAGTTTTTTTTTCCTCTGGTTGCACATTTAACATGCTGGTAGAAATTAGGTAGCACGGATTTAAGTTTCCCTGCATTAAAGTCCCCGGCCACTAGGAGCGCTGCCTCTGGATTAGCGTTTTCCTGTTCACTTATGGCCTTATACAGCTCATTCAGTGCAATCTTAATGCCAGCATTGGTTTGTGGTGGTAAATAGACAGCTATGAAAAATATAGATGAAAACTCTCTTGGTAAATAGTGTGGTCTACAGCTTATCAAAACCTCGAGACTTCCTTAGTATTTGATTTTGTGCACCAGCTGTTGTTTACAAATATACACAGACCGCCATCCCTTGTCTTACCGGAGTCAGCCGTTCTATCCTGCCGATGTAGCGTATAGCCCGCTAGCTGTATGTTGTCCATGTCGTCGTTCAGCCACGACTCGGTGAAACATAAGATGTTACAGTTTTTAATGTCCCGTTGGTAGGATAACCGTAATCTTAGGTCATCCAATTTATTCTCAAATGATTGAAGATAGGCTAATAGGATAGATGGGAGAGGCGGTTTTCTCGCTCACCGTCGGATCCTTACAAGGTACCCCGACCTACGTCCACGATATCTCTGTCTCTTTCTCATGGGAATGACGGGGATTTGGGCCTTGTCGGGTGTATGTAGGATATCCTTCGCGGCCGCCTCGTTGAAGAAAAAATCTTCTTCCAATACGAGGTGAGTAATCGCTGTCCTGATATCCAGAAGCTCTTTTTGGTTATAAGAGACGATGGCAGAAACATTATGTACAAAATAAATTACAAATAACGCGGAAAAACACACATAATAGTACAATTGGTTAGAGGGCTGTAAAACGGCAGCCATCTTCTCCGGCGCCATTCCTCAGTGTAGCTTGAGAAAGGAGCAGTTCTTGCAGATGAGTTTTTGTTGACTCACAAAACTACCTTCACAAACAAAGCACCCAGTAGTTATCCCCACGCAAAAAGCATGGAAGTTCCTTTGTATAATTTAGAACTTGAGTCTGATCTTATTTCTGGTTCCATTGTTGTTGGAGTGAGGCCTGTTTTGGGAAACAATTTGGCTGGAGGGAAGGTCGTGCCAAATTCTGTCGTTTGTAAGGAACCAAGAGTAGAGGAACCAGATGATTTATCAGAAAAGTACCCTTGAGTGTTCCCAACGTGTGCCGTTACACGTGCTATGTCTAAGAAAGTTGCTGGGCGCAAGTCTAGTGTTGAGGAGGATGTCAGCGATCCCACAATGGTCGATCTGTCAAAGACATTTATGGGTGATCATGATTTCGCTAAACCTCCTGAGTTGACCTCTCCTTTGAAAACCCAAAAGGTGAGTGAGTTTGTAGGACCACTGAAGGAAGAGACGGTCCCTACAGTTGACACTTCAATCTCTAGGAAGCAGCTGATTGCTGAACAGAGTAAAGATGTTTCCCTCTCCCCTCTTTTTGCTGAGATACGTCCAGAGGAGGAGTTTGATGAAGTTCGTGTGGGTTACATTGACAGAGATGGTGTTCTAATGAGGAAATGGCATTCTCGTGCCACTTCTGGGCAAGACTATTGGCCCAGTGTATCTTAAATTGTCATTCCAGTTACACTTCGACAAGAGATACTAAGTTGGCTCACAATGGTAGTATGGCAGGCCATCTTGGGGTCAACAAGAAGTTTGACTGTATGTTACATAACATCTTCCGCCCTGGTCTGAAACAGGATGTTGTGTCTTACTGTAAATCCAGCGAACGTGCAAACCAAGCTGTACCGGTTGCACCTTTGCAGCCGATTCCTGCTTTTGACAAACCTTTCAGCAGGGTTCTGGTGGACTGTGTTGGTCCTTTGCCCAAAGCAAAGAGTAGTAACCAGTTTCTTTTGACCATCATGTGTGCTGCCACTCGTTTCCCTGAGGCCATTCCATTGAGGAAAATCACGAGAGGAAAGTTACTACGGATATTGCATGAGTTTCCCCTTGAAATCAGACATCAGTGGAAAGGATAACTTGGTTGCTGATTGTCTTTCAAGGGTGGGCAGTTAATACGTTTTGTGTTTTGTGTTTAGCCAGTGTGTGGCCCTGGTTTACAATTTATTTTGAATGCATGTTTTGGAGATGAGTTTTGTTTTTGTTGCGCTAATTCCAAGGGGATGCGAGTTATAGAAACGTATTTGATTTTACCAGTTTCTCAAAACTTCAGAGTTTTAGGGAGCAGTATATATATATATATATATATATATATATATATATATATATATATATATATACATACACACACTGGTTGAGAGAATGCCAAGAGTGTGCAAAGCTGTCATCAAGGCAAAGGGTGGCTATTTGAAGAATCTCAAATATAAAATATATTTTGATTTGTTTAACACTTTTTTGGTTACTACATGATTCCATATGTGTTATTTCATAGTTTTGATGTCTTCACTATTATTCTACAATATAAAAAATAGTAAAAATAAAGAGAACCTTGAATGAGTAGGTGTGTCCAAACTTTTGACTGGTACTGTATATATATATATATATATATATATATATATATATATATATATACTGTATATATAGTATATCATTATAAAAAGAAAATTGTTAAAGGTCTGTTTTGTCTTGTATTTAATTGTTGACCGCCAGTTGACACCATGTTTACATTGGAGAAGGCGACGCATTTAAGTAGCGACACATTTACGTTGATCATGTTATGAGATGGAAGTTGTTTTCTGTTGGTTGTGAGCAAACTTGTCCAACAAAAATATAGGATATATTTGTTGTCTTAAGGGGGAAGGTGTTACAGGCTTTGGCTTTTCCATTCATATTTCGAGGTTGGACGTTAGCACGTGGGGCGCACTAACTGGTGTCACCTCGTTTGTCAGTATGTATTACATCTGTTCTGGTTGGTCATCTCGTTAGTGGGAAGGTGTTTCACCTGTGCTGGCCCAGGTGCTATTTAGAGTGGCTCCAGTGGTCTTGAGAGACGTGGAGGGTTAACACCTTTAGTTGGCTCTACATATTAAGATTTCTAGACCAACAATCCTTTATCTGATCATCACTGTTTTGCTCCACTTTTTGGTTTGCTTCCTGTCTTTAAGTTTGGTGTGGGTTTTTCTTTTGTTTGCTTCTTGTTGGGCATATTTAGTGGGCGCTCAGGGTTGGTGTCATTTAGGTCCCAGTTGCTTCTAGTCAACTTTCAGTGGACACCCCCACGAGTGTCTTTCAGAACCCCTCCTAAAACCCCACCTGTTTCGTTTTGGTTATTGTCAGTGACCCTTTGTTAGTTCCCCTTTCTGTTTGAGTGACAATTCTTGGTTTTCTTGCTGAGGAACGTAACACCTTTCATGGCATATTCTCCAACTAGCATTGGAGTGGTCGAGGAACCATACCTGAGCTTCGCTAATGGCACCTGCAATTAGATGTTCATAGCCTTCAGTAAATGGATTGTGAATAATAGGCCTATGTGGCTTTTAGTGGTGACTGGTGAAATGGTATACGTAGTCATTTCCCTACAACACTCACAGTATGAAGCACTGTAGGCATCTAAGGGACAGGTTGTGCTAACAGACACAGTCCATAAAACCACAAGGATATACAGTGGGGAGAACACGTATTTGATACACTGCCGATTTTGCAGGTTTTACTACTTATAAAGAATGTAGAGGTCTGTATCTTTTATCATAGGTACACTTCAACTGTGAGAGACGGAATCTAAAACAAAAATCCAGAAAATCATGTTGTATGATTTTTAAGTAATTAATTTGCATTTTATTGCATGACATAAGTATTTAATACATCAGAAAAGTAGAACTTAATATTTGGTACAGAAACCTTTGTTTGCAATTACAGAGATCATACGTTTCCTGTAGGTCTTGACCAGGTTTGCACACACTGCAGCAGGGATTTTGGCCCACTCCTCCATACAGACCTTCTCCAGATCCTTCAGGTTTCGGGGCTGTCGCTGGGCAATACGGACTTTCAGCTCCCTCCAAAGATGTTCTATTGGGTTCAGGTCTGGAGACTGGCCAGGCCACTCCAGGACCTTGAGATGCTTCTTACGGAGCCACTCCTTAGTTGCCCTGGCTGTGTGTTTCGGGTCGTTGTCATGTTGGAAGACCCAGCCACGACCCATCTTCAATGCTCTTACTGAGGGAAGGAGGTTGTTGGCCAAGATCTCGCGATACATGGCCCCATCCATCCTCCCCTCAATATGGTGCAGTCGTCCTGTCCCCTTTGCAGAAAAGCATCCCCAAAGAATGATGTTTCCACCTCCATGCTTCACGGTTGGGATGGTGTTCTTGGGGTTGTACTCATCCTTCTTCTTCCTCCAAACACAGCGAGTGGAGTTTAGACCAAAAAGCTCTATTTTTGTCTCATCAGACCACATGACCTTCTCCCATTCCTCCTCTGGATCATCCAGATGGTCATTGGCAAACTTCAGACGGGCCTGGACATGCGCTGGCTTGAGCAGGGGGACCTTGCGTGCGCTGCAGGATTTTAATCCATGACGGCGTAGTGTGTTACTAATGGTTTTCTTTGAGACTGTGGTCCCAGCTCTCTTCAGGTCATTGACCAGGTCCTGCCGTGTAGTTCTGGGATGATCCCTCACCTTCCTCATGATCATTGATGCCCCACGAGGTGAGATCTTGCATGGAGCCCCAGACCGAGGGTGATTGACCGTCATCTTGAACTTCTTCCATTTTCTAATAATTGCGCCAACAGTTGTTGCCTTCTCACTAAGCTGCTTGCCTATTGTCCTGTAGCCCATACCAGCCTTGTGCAGGTCTACAATTTTATCCCTGATGTCCTTACACAGCTCTCTGGTCTTGGCCATTGTGGAGAGGTTGGAGTCTGTTTGATTGAGTGTGTGGACAGGTGTCTTTTATACAGGTAACGAGTTCAAACAGGTGCAGTTAATGAGTGGAGAACAGGAGGGCTTCTTAAAGAAAAACTAACAGGTCTGTGAGAGCCGGAATTCTTACTGGTTGGTAGGTGATCAAATACTTATGTCATGCAATAAAATGCAAATTAATTACTTAAAAATCATACAATGTGATTTTCTGGATTTTTGTTTTAGATTCTGTCTCTCACAGTTGAAGTGTACCTATGATAAAAATTACAGACCTCTACATGCTTTGTAAGTAGGAAAACCTGCAAAATCGGCAGTGTATCAAATACTTGTTCTCCCCACTGTATATGCCAGATCATATTCAGAAGGAGATGGAGAGATGGATAGCTACAGTTGATGTTGGCTTGCTTCCTAAACTCCCTTGAAATTAATTTAGACTCTGCCAATGTGTCCTCTCTCTCACACACACACACACACACACACACACACACACACACACACACGCACACACACACACACACACACACACAGGTGGACCGAGACATGGGAGGTAGATAATGATTTCTGCACGGCAAGGTTTGATGATGAGGTGTGTAATAACAGTGTTAAACTGTCATGGGGAGAGATGAAACCATTTATTGTGCTTTATGAGATATTCACACTCACGTCTCATACCGCAGGAAATGAAATATGGGCCTGAATGTGAGTGGCTTACGCACACACATGCATGCTCGCACACACACTGTCACGTCTCCTCCCGTTGCTCCCCTCCGGCGCTCTGATTCACTGGTCTACTGAGCCACCGGTCTGAGCGCACCACCTCGGCAACACCGGAATGGAAACCCAGCGCACCTGCACCTCATTATCTCATCACCACCCCTATTTAGCCCTGGACTGTTCTGTGTCATGTTGTGTGTGATTGTTTTGCTTCGTGTCATGTACTCTATCTTTGTTAATTTTCTTTGTCATTGTTTGAGTAAACATTGACCTTGTTAATTCCTGCGTCTGCGTCCTGCCTCTTCGTATACTCAGTACTCGTCACACACACCCCATATGGAAAGGCTTTATTCAAATGTTATAAAGTCAATCTTATATGATTAGGGCACACACACACTTACCCACTAGGAGGTTAAGCATGATGTAAGCAATGATGACATAGAAGGAGCAGAAGTAGATGAGTGCTCCTGCGTAGTTCCCACAGTCCGTCTCCCAGTAGCGATGCTTATCGGGGGTACAGAAAGGAGGCTGCACCTGAGGAGGGGAACATCCCAAACACAATGTTATCAATATATGAGGCCCCACACTACAACGTGAACCCACAGAGAGAATTTCCGCTGGGGCCAACCTTATGAAAATGTATGCACGCAAGTTGCTTTGGATAACAATGTCTGCTAAATGGCATATATTATTATATTACACTGAACAAAAATATAAACGCAACATGTAAAGTGTTAGTCCCATGTTTCATGAGCTGAAATAAAACATAACCAAACTTTTCCATATGCACACAAAAAGGTTATTTCTCTCAAATGTTGTGCACAAATGTATTTACATCCTTGTTAGTGAGCATTTCTCCTTTGCCAAGATAATCCATCCACCTGACAGGTGTTGCATATCAAGAAGCTGATTAAACAGCATGGTCATTACACAGGTGCACCTGGTGCCGGGGACAAAAAAGGCAACTCTAAAATGTGCAGTTTTGTCACACAACACATCGTCTGAGACCAGCCACCGGACAGCTGATGAAACTGTGGGTTTGTACAACCGAAGAATTTCTGCAGAAACTGTCAGAAACCTCATCTGCATGCTTGTCATCCTCAACAGGGTCTTGACCTGACTGCAGTTCGGTGTTGTAACGTACTAAAGTGGGCAAATGCTCACCTTCGATGCCACTGGCACGCTGGAGAAGTGTGCTCTTCACAGATCAATCCCGGTTTCAACTATACTGGGCAGATGGCAGACAGCGTGTATGGCGCTGTGTGGGCAAGCAGTTTGCTGATGTCAACGTTGTGAAAAGAGTGCCCCATGGTGGCGGTGGGGTTATGGTATGGGGAGTCATAAGCTACGGACAACGAACACAATTGCATTTTATTGATGGCAATTTGAATGCACAGAGATACCGTGACAAGATCCTGAGGCCCATTGTCGTGCCATTCATCCGCCACCATCACCATGTCGCAAGGATCTGTACACAATTCCTGGAAGCTCAAAATGTCCCAGTTCATCCATGGCCTGCATAAATCACTTACCAGACACACATTGAGCATGTTTGGGATTTTGTATTTGTATTTATTAAGGATCCCCATTAGCTGCTGGGATCCAACAACATTAAGGCAGTTATATACCATTTAAAATATTACATGACATTACATTTCATAACACTTTTCACAACATATTAAGTGTGTTCCCTCAGGCCACTACTCTACTACCACATATCTACAATACAAAATCCATGTGTACGTGTGTGTGTAGAGTGCATATCTTATCATGTGTATGTGTAAGCATGTGTCTGTGCCATGTGTGTGTCTTTTCACAGTCCCCGCTGTTCCATTAGGTGTATCTTATTTTTTAAAATCTGATTCTACTGTTTGCATCAGTAACCTGATGTGGAATCTATGTAGTACTGTGCACCTCCCATAGTCTGTTCTTGACTTGGGGATTGTGAAGAGACCTTTGGTGGCATGTCTTGTGGGGTATGCATGGGTGTCCGAGCTGTGTGCTAGTAGTTTAAACAGACACCTCGGTGCATTCAGCATGTCAACACTTCTTACAAAAACAAGTACTGATGAAGTCAATCTCTCCTCCACTTTGAGCCATGAGAGATTGACATGCATATTTTTAATGTTAGCTCGCCGTGTACATTTAAGGGCCAGCCGTGATGCCCTGTTCTGAGCCAATTGTAATTTTCAGAGGTCCCTCTATGTGGCACCTGACCACACAACTGAACAGTAGTCCTGGTGAAACAAAACTAGGGCCTGTAGGACCTGCCTTGTTGATAGTGTTGTTAAAAAGGCAGAGCAGCGCTTTATTATGGACAGACTTCTCCCATTTGAGCTACTATTGAATCAACATGTTTTGACCATGACAGTTTACAATCCAGGGTTACTCCAAGAAGTTTAGTCACCTCAACTGGCTCAATTTCCACATAATTTATTACAGGATTTAGTTGAGGTTTAGGGTTTAGTTAAAAGTAAGGGGCCTAGACAGCTGCCCTTGTCACACCCTGATCTGTTTCACCGGTCTTGTGCTTGTCTCCACCCCGCTCCAGGTGTCGCCCATTTTTGCCATCATCCCCTGTGCATTTATACCTGTGTTTTCTGTTTGTCTGTTGCCAGTTCGTCTTGTCTTGTCAAGCCTACCAGCGTTTTTTCCGTACTCCTGTTTTCTCTCTAGTTCCTGTTTTCTAGTTTTCCCGGTTTTGACCATTCTGCCTGCCCTGACCCTGAGCCTGCATGCCGTTCTGTACCTTGAGATACTGCCCTTGGATTACTGACCTCTGCCTGACCCTGAGCCTGCCTGCCATTCTGTACCTTTCGGACTCTGCTCTGGATTACTGACCTCTGTCTGCCCTTGACCTGTTGCTTGCCTGCCCCTGTTGTTGTAATACACTTTTGTTACTTCGAACTGTCTGCATCTGGGTCTTATCCTGAGGTCTGATAGCCCTGGGGAATTCCTGATTCTATCTGGATTATGTTGGAGAGGCTTCCATTAAAGAACACCCTCTGTGTTCTGTTAGACAGGTAACTCTTTATCCACAACATAGCAGGGGGTGTAGAGCCATAACACATACGTTTTTCCAGCAGCAAACTATGATAGATAATGTGAAAAGCCGCACTGAAGTCTAACAAAGCAGCCCCCTCAATCATTTTATCATAATTTTCTCTCAGCCAATCATCATTCGTTTGTGTAATTGCTGTGCTTGTTGAAGGTCCTTCCCTATAAGCATGCTGAAAGTTTGTTGTCAATTTTCTTACTGTAAAATAGCATTGTATCTGGTCAAACACACATTTTTCCAAAAGTTTACTAAGGGTTGGTAACAGGCTGATTACTGGCTCAAATAGCCAACCATTATTCTTGGGTAGTGGAATTACTTTTTCTTCCCTCCAGGCCTGAGGGCACACACTTTCTAGTAGGCTTAGATTGAAGATATGGCAAATAGTAGTGGCAATATTGTCCGCTATTATCCTCAGTAATTTTCCATCCAAGTTGTCAGACCCCGGTGGCTTGTCATTGTTGATAGACTACAATAATCTTTTCACGTCTTCCACACTCACTTTACGGAATTCAAAATTACAATGCTTGTCTTTCATAATTTGATCAGTTATACTTTGATGTGTAGTGTCAGCGTTTGTTGCTGGCATGTCATGCCTAAATTAGCTAATTTTGCCAATGAAAATAGTATTAAAGTAATTGCCAATATCAGTGGGTTTTGTGATGAATGAGCCATCTGATTCAATGAATGTTTGAGCTAAGTTTGCCTTTTTGCCCAAAATTTCATTTAAGGTGCTCCAAAGCTTTTTACTATCATTCTTTATATAATTTATCTTTGTTTCATAGTATAGCTTCTTATTGTTTTTATTTAGTTTAAACACATGATTTCTCAATTTGCAGTATGTTTGCCAATCGGTTGTGCAGCCATACTTATTTGCCATTCCTTTTGCCTCATCCCTCTCAACCATCCAATTTTTAAATTCCTCAACAATCCACAGGGATTTAACAGTTTTTACAGTCATTTTCTAATGGGTGAGTGCTTATTAGCAACTGAAATAAGCAATTTCATAAATGTGTCAAGTGCAGCGTCTGGTTTCTCCTCATTACACACCACAGACCAACAAATATTCTTTACATGAACAACATAGGAATCGCTACAAAACTTTTTGTATGACCTCTTATACACTATATTAGGCCCAGCCTTTGAAACTTTGGTTTTCCTAGATATGGCTACTATATTGTGATCACTACATCCAATTGAATTGGATACTGCTTTAAAGCAAATTTCTGCAGCATTAGTAAAGATGTGATCAATAAATGTTGATGATTTCATTCCCGTGCTGTTTGTAACTACGCTGGTAGGTTGACTGATAACCTGAACCAGGTTGCAGGCACTGGTTACAGTTTGAAGCTTTTTCTTGAGTGGACAGCTTGATGACAGCCAGTCAATATTTAAATCACCCAGAAAATATACCTCTCTGTTGATATCACATACATTATCAAGCATTTCACACGTTATCCAGATACTGACTGTTAGCACTTGGTGGTCTATAGCAGCTTCCCACAATAATGGGCTTTAGGTGAGGCAGATGAACCTGTAGCCATATTACTTAAACAGTATTTAACATGAGATCCTCTCTAAGCTTTACAGGAATGTGGTTCTGAATATAAACAGCATTGGCATTTCTGTATTTTCTGTATTGTTACCACTGTATCATCAAAGGTATTATCTAAGTGAGTTTCAGAGATAGTCAGAATATAAATGTCATCTGTTACTAGCAAGTTATTGATTTCATGAACCTTGTTTCTTAAGCTACATATGTTAACATGGGCAATTTCTTCATTGCTTTATTGGGAAGCATAGCAGAAGTAAACATGCTCATGTTATTTATGTTAGTGCAGGGTGAGCTGCACATAGTGGACTTCCTACTAGGGCACACCGCCTCAGTGCTAACAGTATAACTCTGGTTCATAGGCACTTGATTACTGCATACAATAGCTGTAGGATCAGCAGTGGCATTCAGGGCAGTTAGAGGGACATAAATTATGTTACTTACATTATGTCTATCAACACCCCTGGGATAATGTACATTTGCTAAAGAATTATGACAAGTCAGCGACACAATAGTAGGGATTAACTGAGTTGGGCTTGGGTCATTGATATGTCAGTCTCAACACAGCCTTATAATGCTGTGAAATGATCCAAGAATCCAAATTATTCGGGTGGATCCCATCCTATACATAAAATGTGTTTTGTTTCCAAAAGGTATCGAAATTGTCAACAAAAGTTACACCCATCGAGCTGTAATAATCATGTAGCCAGTTGTGAAGAGAAAGAATTCTGCTAAAGCATTCAATGCAACAATTCAGAGAGGGCACAGGGCCAGATATTATAGGTATTTCATTAGTGTCTAGCAGAGAATCAATCAGCCATTTAAAATCCAGTTTCAACTGTTCAGAGCTGCACTTCATAATGTCATTAAAACCCACATGGACTATGATAGAATAGATTTCCATGTCCTGGTGTAGAACATTCAGTAGCAGCTTAGTAATGTCATTTACTCGAACTCCTGGATAGGACAGTGTTTTTGCACCAGGAGCCAGTGACATTTCTTACCATGGAGTTGCCCAAAATCACGGCTGGCGAGAAGGACAAGGAAATCTTCCCACTCCCCGCTTCACGGATTTTGAGAACCCTTTAAGGACAGGCGAGATGCAGGATAACTTGAGCCCGTAGCTCCCAGCGCAGGCCTCCGACAGATGGAGAAGCCCAGCTTGATTCAGAGCATGGACGGAAGGTTGTCGACGTCGACTTCGAAATCATAGGGGAAGGAGTAGGCACAGCGGCCGCAGACACAGGTACCCTCAGCGACGAAGGTACAGGAAGTTCAGGCTCCAAGGCAGCGAAACTATTAGTTGTTTGTATCTGCTCCAGGCCTCTCGTTGGCAGTGTATCCTGCTTTGCGGGAGGCCGCTGTCTTCGGCTTCCACGGCTTGTGACATGTGACCATCATTGATTGGCATGGTCCTCTTGCTGTGCTCCTTCGACTCCGCTATCAGACGGGAGAGGAGAGAAGGGAGATGCTCCCCTGGTGAACAAACTCCGGGTAACACCGGCCAGTCAGACAACGACAAACGGCAAGGTGGAGATGCATCCAACAAGCGCGAACGCTTTCCAGCCACCGGTGTAGAAAAGGTAAACATTCCACTCTACGTTTTCCCCAGTTTCTTACATAGACTGGCGACCTGCTTGATCAAGGAAGCCACTTCAATTCTATAATCCTCGGCAAGCAAACAATTGCCACATTGGAACTCCGAGTGATCCAGTTTGTCCCGAAACAAAGCGTAGTAGATACAGGAACCGTTCATTTACTTCTCCAGACAAAAAGGGCTCCATTGCAAAACTCAACTTGGACTAACTTCGTTAGCTTGATGGCTAGCAGCTTAGCTAGCTAAGGTTAGCGTCTCTGCTAAGCAGGCTTCAACCTGTCTGTTAAGCCAATATCCAGCAATTGAAGAGGAGTGGGACAACATTCCATAGGCCACAATCAACAGCCTGATCAACTCGATGGGCTGCATGAGGCAAATGGTGGTCACACCAGATACAGACTTTTTTTGATCCACGCCCCTACCTTTTTTTAAGGTACAGTATCTGTGGTCAACAGATGCATATTTGTATTCCCAGTCATGTGAAATCCATAGATTAGGGCCTAATGAATTTATTTCAATTGACTGATTTTCTTATATGAACTGTAACTCAGTAAAACCTTTGAAATTGTTGCTTGTTGAGTTTACACTGTTCAGTGTATATTGTATTGTATATCTCTATTGAGCAGACACATAGACTGAACAATAAAAACAACAAACCCTCTTGAGTCATGAACTTTGGTTTGTTTACTTGAAATAATACTGTAACAGTATATCCTTTTTTTCTCAAATAAGTCTATTTTTGAGAAATGCCTATTTTTCTACATGGTTACCTTTTAGACCTGACTTTGTCTTGTGCTTGTTACGTAACAGACAGAAAAGTATTACACTACACTTTCTGTTTCATAAGTCTTGACTAGTTTCCCCTGAAGACACTGCTGTGTACATATCACAAATGAAATCGACCAGCTCTTACCATGCAGTCATGCATGATCTTATTCCAGTCTTCCCCAGTGACGATACGGAACAGAACAGTGATGGCCTTGCCCGCCGTGGAGAAGTTGGCATGCCTGTCATTGAGAAAAAATTTAAACAAATAAAGTAGCACACACACACACACATACTTTTGAGAGAATGCATCATCAGTGTGGCTGCAGACTTCTCAAACTGCCACTATTTCTCCACTAGATGAGGCTGTGATGGCACTACAAATCTAATAAGTGACACTTGCTCTTCAAATCTCTACAGTAATCAGAGAGGTTACCATGAGGAAGATAGGAGAAATGATGATGTGAAAGGAGAATGAGAGGGGAGCAGAGTCAGGGAAATGAAAGGAGAGGAGAATGGAGAAAGGTAAAAAGGAGGAAAGGAAGGAGGAAGATGAGGAGGAGTGGGAAGAAGAGTAGAAGGTAGGAAAGAGACAGAGGAGGACAGGGAATAAGTGTGTAAGAGGTAGAAAAGGGGATCAAAAAGGAGAGGAAAGAAAGAGGAATGAACCTCTCACCTGTTGATGTTCTCTCCGTATTTGACGGTTCCGAAGAGGACGACTCCGGCGAAGGCGTAGCAGAGGAGGAGGAGGAACATTCCCACGATGATGAAGAAGCTTTTATACATACTGACCACGACTGTCAGCAGTAGCATCTTCAGAGTCACCTACACACAGATTATATATTTAAAGAGACCACCCAGCGGGCAAAATGGTCGCAAGAGTTTTGTTAACCTCTTTTTAGAAACCGGCAAAATACTTCAAAAAACAGAGGTTGTAACAGATGGTTGTAATTACTTTATATGACATATTCAACCAGAAAAACAGTTTACAACTCTAAATAGTTTTTTTGCCTGCTGGGAAAGCTAGTAAATAGGGAAAACATATTTTTTACAGTTTTGTTCAGTAATATGCACTGGAAGTTCCATTAGGCTTACAGTAGGCTATACTTACATGCTTCCCACAGATGGTGAAGAACCTGAAGACGATCACACAGGTGCCCATCATGTAAGTGTAGGCATTCTACAGGAGGAGAGAACACTGTGGTCAGCCATTTACTAATTATACACTAATCTTCACTATATATTTAGTCATCACTCAAAAGAAGTACAGAATAGTTGTTAGCCTGATAGCCCACTGTTAGAAAATGCACTAGTTCCAGGAAAGAACAAGTGTTGTAAAGAATACCTTGTATATCTGTATTTATACTGTGTGTCTGTGTCTGTGTGTGTGTCCTCACCAGTAGAGCAAAGTGCAGGACTATCCAGATGACTCCCAGTATTGTCACCAGTAAATCATAGCGATTCCGTCTGCTCTGCCAGTACCCCGCCGGGGACATAGCTATGAACTTCATCGTCACCTGGTTACCACGACAAAAAAAATCCATCTGTCTTGTAGTCACATTGCTTTTATAATACTGTACATTTGTCACACAGGGCAATCCTGCCTTGAGATCCATGTGCATAGTGTTCCATGCAAATTTCCTATTGACATCTACCCAGACTCTTACCTCTAACACAAAGATAATGGTGAAGACCACTGACATGGTAGCAAGAGGCATTGTTACTGGGTCATCGACGTCCCACTGAAACACAAACATTTCACAGAAAAGCTGATGTTCAGTACAATCCAGCACCACTCTTAAATCTCCCCCTTTTAGCTAAACATAACTGATAGTATATGTAGTGATTCACTGATTGAAATGCATAACATTTGAGAAGTCACTTAAAATACACTGAATTGCACACACTTTTGCCCTCAGAACAGCCTCAATTCGTCAGGCTTGGACACTACAAGGTGTCGAAAGCGCTCCACAGGGATGCTGGCCCATGTTGACTCCAATGCTTCCAACAGTTGTGTCAAGATGGCTGGATGTCCTTTGGGTGGTGGACCATTCTTGATACACACGGGAAACTGTTGACTGTGAAAAACTCAGTAGCGTTGTAGTTCTTGACGCAAACTGGTGTAGCTGGCACCAAATACCATACCCTGTTCAAAGGCACTTAAATATTTTGTCTTGCCCATTCACCCTCTAAATGGCACACATACACAATCCATGTCTGAATTTTCTCAAGGCTTAAAAATCCTTCTTTAACCTGTCTCCTCCCTTTCATCTACACTAATTGAAGTGGAATTAACAATAAGGGATCATAGCTTTCACCTGGATTCACCTGGTCAGTCTATGTCATGGAAAGAGCAGGTTTTCCTAATGTTTTGTACACTCTGTGTAGATGCCCTTTTTTAAAATATTGATTTCGAATTTCAGAATTGACTGACTTCAATTTGAATTGATTGCAACCGTGATTTTCACTGTATTACGTCGGGCCGTGGGGTCCGGGCCAATTCTGTGAAATTGCGGGTGGGTGTGTGTAAGAAAATAGTTGAGCAGCACATCACTAGTAGATAGCTAGATAATGAATGTCTACACTACCGGTCAAAAGTTTTAGAACACCTACTCATTCAAGGGTTTTTCTTTATTTCTTACTATTTTCTACATTGTAGTATAATAGTGAAGACATCAAAACTATGAAATAACACATATGGAATCATGTAGTAACCAAAAAAAGTGTTAAACTGTCACGATCGTTGAGAGACGGGTCAGACCAAGGTGCAGCGTGGTATGCGAACATGTTTATTAAACTTCATGAACAAAACAAGAAACAATGTAACGTGAAGTCCTCAGGCTATACAAATACAAGCCTACACACGGAACAAGATCCCACAACTAAGGTAGGCAAAAAGGCTACTTAAGTATGAACCCCAATCAGAGACATCGAGCGACAGCTGTCTCTGATTGGGAATCACACCCGGCCAAACATAGAAATACAATACCTAGAACAAAAACATAGAATTTCTAGCATAGAACCTCACGCCCTGACCTTGAGAGGCCTGTTGTCTTTAGTTGGTTTGGTCAGGGCGTACTCCGGCCGCACCAACCTGACTCATTAGGGGAGGATCCGGGTGGGCTTTCAGCCTCGGAGGCGGATCCGGCTCCGGGCGTGACGACCTCTTCCTCTCTGCCTCCCCGTTACGCCCCTGGTCTGGTCTGGACCTTGGCGCGATGCTTCCCCTCTCCTTCCTCCCACGATGCACCAAGCCCTGTCTGGAGCCTGGTGTGGGAGACCCCGAACCTGGAGAGGGGCTGACGTCTGGGCCTGGATCAGCAATCCCCCTACGATGCACCAAGCCCTGTCTGGACCCTGGTGTGGGAGACCCCAAACCTGGAGAGGGGCTGACAACTGGGCCTGGATCGGCAATCCCCCCACGATGCACCAAGCCCTGTCTGGACCCTGGTGTGGGAGGCCCCGACCCTGGAGAGGGGTTGACTTCTGGGTCTGAAGTGGAGTCACTGACCGGAGCTGAACTGGACCCCGGTGGAGCGGACTGCTCTGGCTCCGGAGTGGAACCGCTGACCGGAGCTGGCCTGGAAACCGGTGGAGCGGACTGCTCTTTCTCCGGAATGGATCCGCTGACTGGAGCTGGACTGGGCACCGGTGGAACGGACTGCTCTGGCTCCGGAGTGGAGCCGCTGACCGGAGCTGGACTAGACCCGGTGGAATGGACTGCTCTGGCTCCGGAGTGGAGCAGCTGACCGGAGCTGGATCAGGCACCGGTGGAGCGGATTGCTCTGGCTCCGGAGTGGAGCCGCTGACCGGAGCTGGACTGGACCCCGGTGGAGCGGACTGCTCTGGCTCCGGAGTGGAGCAGCTGACCGGAGCTGGACTGGACCCCGGTGGAGCGGACTGCTCTGGCTCCGGAGTGGAGCAACCGACCGGAGCTGGACTGGACCCCGGTGGAGCGGACTGCTCTGGCTCCGGAGTGGAGCAACCGACCGGAGCCGGATCAGGCACCGGTGGAGCAGGCCGGGCCGGACTGGGGACACGCACCACTGGTCTGGTGCGAGGAGCAGGCACGGGCCGTACCGGACTGGGGACACGCACCACTGGTCTGGTGCGAGGAGCAGGCACGGGCCGTACCGGACTGGGAACACGCACCACTGGCTTGGTGCGAGGTGCAGGCACGGGCCGGGCCGGACTGGGAACACGCACCACTGGCCTGGTGCGAGGAGCAGGGACGGGCCGTATTGGACTGGGAACACGCACCACTGGCTTGGTGCGGGGAGCAGGTACGGGGCGTACCGGGCTGGCGACACGCACCACTGGTTTGTTGCGAGGAGCAGGGACAGGCCGTACCGGACTGGGGACACGCACCACAGGTCTGGTGCGAGGAGCAGGAACGGATCTTACCGGACTTGGAGCACGCACCACTGGCTTGGTGCGAGAAGCAGGCACAAGGCGTTCCGGACTGGGAACCGGCGCTGGAGGTCTACGACTGTACCGATGGCACCGGTGGAGCGGATTACTCTGGCTCCGGAGTGGAGCCGCTGACCGGAGCTGGACTGGACCCCGGTGGAGCGGACTGCTCTGGCTCCGGAGTGGAGCAGCTGACCGGAGCTGGATTTGGCACCGGTGGAGCGGATTGCTCTGGCTCCGGAATGGAGCCGCTGACCGGAGCTGAACTGGACCCCGGTGGAGCGGACTGCTCTGACTCCGGAGTGGAGCCGCTGTCCGGAGCTGGACTGGGCACCGGTGGAGCGGACTGCTCTGGCTCCGGAGTGGAGCCGCTGACCGGAGCTGGATCAGGCACCGGTGGAGCGGATTGCTCTGGCTCCGGAATGGAGCCGCTGACCGGAGCTGAACTGGATCCCGGTGGAGCGGACTGCTCTGACTCCAGAGTGGAGCCGCTGACCGGAGCTGGAATAGGCACCGGTGGAGCGGACTGCTCTGGCTCCGGAGTGGATCCGCTGACCGGAGCTGGATCAGGCACCGGTGGAGATTGCTCTGGCTCCGGAGTGGAGCCGCTGACCAGAGCTGGACTGGGCACCAGTGTAGCGGACTGCTCAGGCTCCGGAGTGGAGCAGCTGACCGGAGCTGGATCAGGCACCGGTAGAGCGGATTGCTCTGGACCGTACTGGACTGGGAACACGCACCACTGGCTTGGTGCGGGGAGCAGGTACGGGGCGTACCGGGCTGGCGACACGCACCACTGGTTTGTTGCGAGGAGCAGGGACAGGCCGTACCGGACTGGGGACACGCACCACAGGTCTGGTGCGAGGAGCAGGAACGGATCTTACCGGACTGGGAGCACGCACCACTGGCTTGGTGCGAGAAGCAGGCACAAGGCGTTCCAGACTGGGAACCGGCGCTGGAGGTCTACGACTGTACCAGTCCTTTACTCTCCGCGCCCTATCTTCCTCCAGTGAGGACTCCTCCGGGAGCCCCCACGAGTTAGGGAACAGAAACTCATCGTCGTTGTTATCCTCCGACTCCTCAGTATAAAACTGTTCCCATTCCTGTTCCCATGGTCGTAGGGACTCAAACTGGAAACCCACCGGGTGCAGTGGTCAGGGTTCTTGGGGCTGCCTCTCGGGCTTCCTCCTCGGCCGAGTCCTTTTGGGTTGCCGTTTCTCCTCTCCTGCCTGGGCTTCCTCATTCGCCCAGGGTCCTTTACCCGCAAATATCTCCTCTCAAGACCACATCTTCCCCACCTGTGTCCAGGGTGTTTGCTCCTCCTGGGCACGCTGCTTGGTCCGTTGGTGGTGGGATCTTCTGTCACGCTCGTTGAGAGATGGGTCAGACCAAGGTGCAGCGTGGTATGCGAACATGTTTATAAAACATAAACAAACAAGAAACAACGTAACGTGAAGTCCTCAGGCTATACAAATACAAGCCTACACACGGAACAAGACCCCACAACTAAGGTAGGCAAACAGGCTACTTAAGTATGATCCCCAATCAGAGACAACAAGCGACAGCTGTCTCTGATTGGGAATCACACCCGGCCAAACATAGAAATACAATACCTAGAACAAAAACATAGAATTTCTAGCATAGAATCTCACGCCCTGACCAAACCAACTAAAGACAACATGCCTCTCAAGGTCAGGGCGTGACATAAACAAATCAAAATATATTTTATATTTCAGATTTTTCAAATAGCCACCCATTGCCTTGATGACAGCTTTGCACACTCTTGGCATTCTCTCAACCAGCTTCACCTTGAATGCTTTTCCAACAGTCTTGAAGGAGTTCCAACATATGCTGAGCACTTGTTGGCTGCTTTTCCTTCACTCTGCGGTCCGACTGATCCCAAACCATCTCAATTTGGTTGAGGTCGGAGGATTGTGAAGGCCAGGTCATCTGATGCAGCACTCCACTCGCCTTCTTGATCAAATAGCCCTTACACAGCCTGGAGGTGTGTTGGGTCAATGTCCTGTTGAAAAACAAATGATAGTCCCACTAAGCCCAAACCAGATGGGATGGCGTATCGCTGCAGAATGCGAAGTGTGCCTTGAATTCTAAACAAATTACAGAGAGTGTCACCAGCAAAGCACCCACACACCATAACAGCTCCTCCTCCATGCTTTACGGTGGGATATACACATGCAGAGATAATCCGTTCACCCACACCGCGTCTCATAAAGACACGGCAGTTGGAACCAAAAATCTCAAATTTGGACTCCAGACCAAAGAACAAATTTCCACCAGTCCATTGCTTGTGTTTCTATTTTAATATTGTAGATAGATTGTAACTTCCATCAATGTAATTGTCTGCATCAATTCCAATCCCCCATAGGTTGTTTTTTTCCGCAAATACATATCACTTTGTCATGCTGATTGAGTTAGAATAACAGACTGGAAGCTTTAAAAGGAGGGTGGTGCTTGAAATCATTGTTCTTCCTCTGCTAACCATGGTTACCTGCAAGGAAACACGTGCTTTCATCAGTGCTTTGCACAAAAAGTGCTTCACAGGTAAGGATATTGCTGCTAGTAAGATTGCACCTAAATCAACCATTTATCGGATCATCAAGAACTTCAATGAGAGAGGTTCAATTGTTGTGTAGAAGGCTTCAGGGCGCCCAAGAAAGTCCAGCAAGCGCCAGGACCGTCTCCTAAAGTTGATTCAGCTGCGGGATCGAGGTACCACCAGTGCAGAGCTTGCTCAGGAATGACAGCAGGCAGGTGTGTGCATCTGCACGCACAGTGAGGCGAAGACCTTTAGAGGATGGCCTGGTGTCAAGAAGGGCAGCGAGGAAGACACTTCTCTCCAGGAAAAACATCAGGGACAGCCTGATATTCTACAAAAGGAACAGGGATTGGACTGCTGAGGACTGGGGTAAAGTCCTTTTCTCTGATTAATCCCCTTTCCGATTGATTGGGGCATCCGGAGAAAAGCTTGTCCGGAGAAGACAAGGTGAGCGCTACTATCAGTCCTGTTTCATGCCAACAGTAAAGCATCTTGAGACCATTCATGTGTGGGGTTGCTTCTCAGCCAAGGGAGTGGGCTCACTCACAATTTTGCCTAAGAACACAGCCATGAATAAAGAATGCTACCAACACATCCTCCAAGAGCAACTTCTCCCAACCATCCAAGAACAGTTTGGTGAAACAAAGTCAACACTGCAGCCATTGCTAGCTAGCCAACACTACCAGCTAGCAGTACTGTAGCAACTAAATACAATATCCTTTTAGCCAGCTACATTCGTTCGCAGCGACGCCGTTTTTCAAACAAAGTCATCACCGCAGCCATTGCTAGCTAGCCAACGCTACCAGCTAGCAGTACTGTAGCAACTAAATACAATATAATTTTAGCCAGCTACATTCGTTCGCAGCGACGCCGTTTTTCAAACAAAGTCAACACAGCAGCCATTGCTAGCTAGCCAACACTACCAGCTAGCAGTACTGTAGCAGCTAAATACAATATAATTTTTGTCAATGAGAATTTTGCAACATAAAGCTTCCCTTTCTGAACATTCGAGATGTGTAGTCCACTTGTGTAGCTAGCATGACTGACTTTGTGCTAGCTAGCCAACGTTTAATTATTGCTGCGTTATGAAAGGAACTAGACACAGACACAAATTATCTGTTTAGTGTGTTAACACACTATTGGTAGTTTGTTGTAACCAAGTATTGGTGCTAAACCGTGTGTTATTGGATGCTAGCATGCTAGTTAGCTATGGCGTCATAGGATACGGTGCCCTGGGCGGTTTTCATGGAAGAATACTGTACCAAGTTAGCTAGCTGAATAAAGTAAGTTAGAGTCTATTCCTAGAAACATTGAACCGCTGTAGTTTACAACAATTCTAATTTCTAAAGTGGAAGTTGGGAGAGTTATATTCGGGTGTTTCAGTGAAACAATTATAGTTTCTGAGGTGGAAGTTGGGAGAGTTATATTTGGGAGTTGTGGTGAGGGAGGCCCCGCTCTCTCCTTTCCCAGATGTTTAGTTCATTTCATTCCGATCTCCTCTGCATTATTGTAGCCATTTGCTGCAGCCTGTCAACTATGCCTCTGCCTATCCCTGTTCTCTCCTCTCCGCACAGGCTACACAAACGCCTCACACCGCATGGCTGCTGCCTCTCTAACCTGGTGGTCCCTGCACGCACCACACACCTGGAGTTCCAGGTCTCAGGCAGCCTCTGGAACTGCCGTTCTGCTGCCAACAAGGCAGAGTTCATCCCAGCCTATGCTACCCTCCAGTCCCTCGACTTCTTGGCGCTGACGGAAACATGGATTACCACTGAAAACACTGCTACTCCTACTGCTCTCTCCTCGTCTGACCATGTGTTCTCGCATACCCCGAGAGCATCTGGTCAGCGGGGTGGTGGCACAGGAATCCTCATCTCTCCCAAGTGGACATTCTCAATTTTTCCCCTAACCCATCTGTCTATTTCCTCATTTGAAATCCATGCTGTTACAGTCACTAGCCCATTTAAGCTTAATATCCTTGTCATCTATCGCCCTCCAGGTTCCCTTGGAGAGTTCATCAATGAGCTTGACGCCTTGATAAGTTCCTTTCCTGAGGATGGCTCACCCCTCACAGTTTTGGGGGATTTCAACCTCCCTACGTCTACATTTGACTCATTTCTCTCTGCCTCCTTCTTTCCACTCCTCTCCTCTTTTGACCTCACCCTCTCACCGTCCCCCCCTACTCACAAGGCAGGCAATATGCTTGACCTCATCTTTACTAGATGCTGTTCTTCTACTAATCTCACTGCAACTCCCCTCCATGTCTCCGACCACTACTTTGTATCCTTTTCTCTCTCGCTCTCCTCCAACACTACTCACTCTGCCCCTACACAGATGGTAATGCGCCGCCGCAACCTTCGCTCTCTCTCTCTCCCGCTACTCTCTCCTCTTCCATCCTATCATCTCTTCCCTCTGCTCAAACCTTCTCCCTCCAATCTCCTGATTCTGCCTCCTCAACCTCCTCTCCTCCCTTTCTGCATCCTTTGACTCTCTATGTCCCCTATCCTCCCGGCCGGCTCGGTCCTCCCCTCCAGCTCCGTGGCTTGATGACTCATTGCGAGCTCACAGAACAGAGCTCCGGGCAGCTGAGCGGAAATGGAAGAAAACTAGACCCCCTGCGGACCTGGCATCTTTTCACTCCCTCCTCTCTACATTTTCTTCATCTGTTTCTGCTGCTAAGGCCACTTTCTACCACTCTAAATTCCAAGCATCTGCCTCTAACCCTAGGAAGCTCTTTGCCACATTCTCCTCCCTGCTGAATCCCCCCTCCCTCTCTGTGGATGACTTCGTCAACCACTTTGAAAAGAAGGTTGACGACATCCGATCCTCGTTTGTTAAGTCAAATGACACTGCTGGTCCTGCTCACACTGCCCTACCCTATGCTTTGACTTCTTTCTCCCCTCTCTCTCCAGATAAAATCTTGCGACTTGTGACTGCAGGCCGCCCAACAACCTGCCCGCTTGACCCTATCCCCTCCTCTCTTCTCCAGACCATCTCCGGTGACCTTCTCCCCTACCTCACCTCGCTGATCAACTCATCCTTGACCACTGGCTATGTCCCTTCCGTCTTCAAGAGAGCGAGAGTTGCACCCCCTTCTCAAAAAAAACAACACTCGATCCCTCTGATGTCAACAACTACAGACCAGTATCCCTTCTTTCTTTTCTTTCCAAAACTATTGAGCGTGCCGTCTTTAGCCAACTCTCTTGCTATCTCTCTCAGAATGACCTTCTTGATCCAAACCAGTCAGGTTTCAGGACTGGTCATTCAACTGAGACTGCTCTTCTCTGTGTCACGGAGGCTCTCCGCACTGCTAAAGCTAACTCTCTCTCCTCTGCTCTTGTCCTTCTAGACCTGTCTGCTGCCTTTGATACTGTGAACCATCAGATCCTCCTCTCCACCCTCTCCGAGCTGGGCATCTCCGGCGCGGCTCACTCTTGGATTGCGTCCCTAGCTGACCGGTCGCTCCTACCAAGTGACGTGGCGAGAAGCTGTCTCCGCACCACGTGCTCTCACCACTGGTGTCCCCAGGGCTCAGTTCTAGGCCCTCTCCTATTCTCGCTATACACCAAGTCACTTGGCTCTGTCATATCCTCACATGGCCTCTCCTATCATTGCTACGCTGACGATACACAACTAATCTTCCCTTTCCCCCTTCTGATAACCAGGTGGCGAATCGCATCTCTGCATGTCTGGCAGACATATCAGTATGGATGACGGATCACCACCTCAAGCTGAACCTTGGCAAGACGGAGCTGCTCTTCCTCCCGGGGAAGGACTGCCCGTTCCATGATCTCGCCATCACGGTTGACAACTCCGTTGTGTCCTCCTCCCAGAGTGCGAAGAGCCTTGGCGTGACCCTGGACAACACCCTGTCGTTCTCCGCTAACATCAAGGCGGTGAAACGATCCTGTAGGTTCATGCTCTACAACATTCGGAGAGTACGACCCTGCCTTACACAGGAAGCGGCACAGGTCCTAATCCAGGCACTTGTCATCTCCCGTCTGGATTACTGCAACTCGCTGTTGGCTGGGCTCCCTGCCTGTGCCATTAAACCCCTACAACTCATCCAGAATGCCGCAGCCCGTCTGGTGTTCAACCTTCCCAAGTTCTCTCACGTCACCCCGCTCCTCCGCACACTCCACTGGCTTCCAGTTGAAGCTCGCATCTGTTACAAGACCATGGTGCTTGCCTATGGAGCTGTGAGGGGAACGGCACCTCCGTACCTTCAGGCTCTGATCAGTCCCTACACCCAAACGAGGGCATTGCGTTCATCCACCTCTGGCCTGCTGGCTCCCTTCCTCTGCGGAAGCATAGTTCCCGCTCAGCCCAGTCAAAACTGTTCGCTGCTCTGGCACCCCAATGGTGGAACAAGCTCCCTCACGACGCCAGGACAGCGGAGTCACTCACCACCTTCCGGAGACATTTGAAACCCCACCTCTTTAAGGAATACCTGGGATAGGATAAAGTAATCCTTCACCCCCCCAAACCCCCCAACAACAACAAAAAAAACAATAAAAAAACAACAATTGTAAAGTGGTTATCCCACTGGCTATAGGGTGAATGCACCAATTTGTAAGTCGCTCTGGATAAGAGCGTCTGCTAAATGACGTAAATGTAAATGTAATGTAAATGTGATGAACAATGCCTTTTCCAGCATGATGCAGCACCTTGCCAATAGGCAAAAGTGATAACTAAGTGGCTCGGGGAACAAAACATCAACATTTTGGGTCCATGGCCAGGAAACTCCCCAGACCTTAATCCCATTGAGAACTTGTGGTCAATCCTCAAGAGGCGGGTGGACAAACAAAAACCCACAAATTCTGACAAACTCCAAGCATTGATTATGCAAGAATTGGCTGCCATCAGTCAGGATGTGGCTCAGAAGTTAATTGACAGCATGCCAGGGCGGATTGCAGAGGTCTTGAAAAAGAAGGGTCAACACTGCAAATATTGACTATTTGCATAAACTTTATATAATTGTCAATAAAAGCCTTTGACACTTATGGAATGCTTGTAATTATACTTCAGTATACCATAGTAACATTTGACAAAAAAAAAAAAAAAACTGAAGCAGCAAACTTTGTGAAGACAAATACTCAAAACTTTTGACCACAACTGTAGTTTGAGAAACAGACACCTCACAGATTCTCAACTGGCAGCATCATTAAATAGAGGTGACTCCGGGATGCTGACCTTCTAAGCAGAGTTGCAAAGAAAAAGCCATATCTCAGACTGGCCAATAAAAATAAAAGATTAAGATGGGCAGTCTGAGATATAGCTTTTTCTTTGCAACTCTGCCTAGAAGGTCAGCATGCCGGAGTCGCCTCTTCACTGTTGACGTTGAGACCGGTGTTTTGCGGGTACTATTTAATTTTACCCTCAACCTCTCTGATCATTTTCATGATGTCCATCCAGTTTGCCTCCACATGCCATATCCCCCAAACTGTGCAAATTGAAAATAATTGTTTTTTGCTAAAAGTATTATTATATTATTGATCGATTGACTATGACTTTTCAGATCACCCAGCAGTGCTATCTGCAGGGTTAGCTCCAGGTAAATATTGCAATCCTTCAGCCATTCCTGGACTTGTGACCAAAACAAGCTACAAATGGACAGTACCAAAACAAATGATCTAATGATTCTGTCTCTTCGCAGCAAAATCTGCAGCGCTGGGAAGATTGTATCCCCCATATGTGTTTATTGACCCAAGCAAGTCTCTTCTTCTTATTGGTGTCCTTTAGTAGTGGTTTCTTTGCAGCAATTCGACCATGAAGGCCTGCTTCACACAGTCTCCTCTGAACAGTTGATGTTGAGATCTGTCTGTTACTTGAACTCTGTGAAGCATTTATTAGGGCTGCAATCTGAGGTGCAGTTAACTCTAATGACCTTATCCTCTACAGCAGAGGTACAGTGGGGAAAAAATGTATTTAGTCAGCCACCAATTGTGCAAGTTCTCCCACTTAAAAAGATGAGAGAGGCCTGTAATTTTCATCATAGGTACACGTCAACTATGACAGACAAATTGAGATTTTTTTTCTCCAGAAAATCACATTGTAGGATTTTTAATGAATGTATTTGCAAATTATGGTGGAAAATAAGTATTTGGTCAATAACAAAAGTTTCTCAATACTTTGTTATATACCCTTTGTTGGCAATGACACAGGTCAAACGTTTTCTGTAAGTCTTCACAAGGTTTTCACACACTGTTGCTGGTATTTTGGCCCATTCCTCCATGCAGATCTCCTCTAGAGCAGTGATGTTTTGGGGCTGTCGCTGGGCAACACGGACTTTCAACTCCCTCCAAAGATTTTCTATGGGGTTGAGATCTGGAGACTGGCTAGGCCACTCCAGGACCTTGAAATGCTTCTTACGAAGCCACTCCTTCGTTGCCCGGGCGGTGAGTTTGGGATCATTGTCATGCCGAAAGACCCAGCCACGTTTCATCTTCAATGCCCTTGCTGATGGAAGGAGGTTTTCACTCAAAATCTCACGATACATGGCCCCATTCATTCTTTCCTTTACACGGATCAGTCGTCCTGGTCTCTTTGCAGAAAAACAGCCCCAAAGCATGATGTTTCCACCCCCATGCTTCACAGTAGGTATGGTGTTCTTTGGATGCAACTCAGCATTATTTGTCCTCCAAACACGACAAGTTGAGTTTTTACCAAAAAGTTATATTTTGGTTTCATCTGACCATATGACATTCACCCAATCCTCTTCTGGATCATCCAAATGCACTCTAGCAAACTTCAGATGGGCCTGGACATGTACTGGCTTAAGCAGGGGGATACGTCTGGCACTGCAGGATTTGAGTCCCTGGCGGCGTAGTGTGTTACTGATGGTAGGCTTTGTTACTTTGGTCCCAGCTCTCTGCAGGTCATTCACTAGGTCCCCCTGTGTGGTTCTGGGATTTTTGCTCACCGTTCTTGTGATCATTTTGACCCCACGGGGTGAGATCTTGCGTGGAGCCCCAGATCGAGGGAGATTATTAGTGGTCTTGTATGTCTTCCATTTCCTAATAATTGCTCCCACAGTTGATTTCTTAAAACCAAGCTGCTTACCTATTGCAGATTCAGTCTTCCCAGCCTGGTGCAGGTCTACAATTTAGTTTCTGGTGTCCTTTGACAGCTCTTTGGTCTTGGCCATAGTGGAGTTTGGAGTGTGACTGTTTGAGGTTGTGGACAGGTGTCTTTTATACTGATAACAAGTTCAAACAGGTGCCATTAATACAGGTAACCAGTGGAGGACAGAGGAGCCTCTTAAAGGAGAAGTTACAGGTCTGTGAGCGCCAGAAATCTTGCTTGTTTGTAGGTGACCAAATACTTATTTTCCACCATAATTTGCAAATAAATTCATAAACAATCCTCCAATGTGATTTTCTGGATTTTTTTTCTCATTTTGTCTGTCATAGTTGACGTGTACCTATGATGAAAATTAGAGGCCTCTAATCTTTTTAAGTGGGAGAACTTGCACAATTGGTGGCTGACTAAATACTTTTTTCCCCCCACTGTAACTCTGGGTCTTCCATTCCTGTGGTGGTCCTCATGAGAGCCAGTTTCATCCTTGCACTGATGGTTTTTGCAACTGCAAATGTTCCGTATTGACTGACCTTTATGTCTTAAAGTAATGATGGACTGTCGTTTCTCTTTGCTTATTTGAGCTGTTCTTGCCATAATATGGACTTGGTCTTTTACCAAATAGGGCTATCTTCTGTATACCTTGTCACAACACAACTGATCAGGTTCAAAAGCATTTAGAAGGAAAGACATTTAACAAATTAACTTTTAAGAAGGCACACCTGTTAATTGAAATGCATTCCAGGTGACTACCTCATGAAGCTGGTTGAGAGAATTCCAAGAGTGTGCAAAGCTGTCATCAAGGCAAAGGGTCGCTATTTGACGAATCTCAAATATAAAATATATTTTGATTTGTTTAACACTTTCATAGTTTTGATGTCTTCCCTATTATTCTACAATGTAAAACATTGTAAAAAATTAAGAAAAACCCTTGAATGAGTAGGTGTTCTGAAACTTTTGACCGGTAGTGTATATCAGACAGCCTTACCTTGACAGACAGCAGCACTGACTGGGCCAAGACCAGCACAGCGATACCCCGTTTGAAGAAGGGGTGCTGAGTGATGTCATACATCTTGGCACGGAACCCTGCATTCTCTGAAGGGGGAGAGAGGAGTGAGGATCAACACCAGACCAGACCCAACCAGAAGGGTGAATCCCAATAGACTAAATCTTCATCACCTTTCCTTAGGAGATGATGATGCTTTCCACTATAGATGGAATGTTTTCTAGACCTGAGCCACATTCAGTAAGCCAACATGGAACATTGTGGAACATTGTAGATAGACATGTCATGAATAAAACTGGCATGCTTCCTTATTATATATGTCAGAGAAGCATATTTGCTCTACAGTATGTATTTCTATCTCAACATTCCACAATGTTGTGCACTGCTGAACCCAAGTGCTCCCATCCATTTCACTGATTCAATTAGTCAGAGAACACAGAAATCAGGGAGATTGCCTATGTTTATTTTGGACTATAAAGTTATTATGGCTAGTCAGTTGCTGGCACACACGCGCATGGCCATGCATCCTGGCTCAGTCACACATGCATGCAAGCACACACGCACACACACAAATAGCTCAGTATTTCTCTATGTGCGAGTCAGATTATGTCCTCCTTACCTTACCCGTTTCTATCCAGTATGACAAATAACATCCTACGACCGGCGACTTATCAACTTTTACAGCCAGCAATAATATTACACTTGATTGTACACATAAGTCTAAGTCTCCCTTCTTGGAAACCAACAAAAATCTCAAAATTGGATTCAGGGCTGCAATGAAGAGAAATATTTTCAATCTTCTTGGAATAAGATCTACAGCTTGTCAGTAGAGATCTTATCTCAGTTAATTGAAAAATATGTGTCTCATATGCAGGGTCAGATTAAGAAATCATAGGTCCCTTCCCGTCACACCATCATTTTTTGTGAACAAATCCGGGCACAAAGATGGAATTCAATGCGTGGTAAATTTACTGTTGAAGAAAAAGCCCCTTTATAATAAAGCCATAATAACATTTGCGATGTGGCATACGCTACAGTTGAGCAGAGGCGTTTTTAGGACTTCCACATATGAAGACGATTTTTGAACATTGAGACCGGGCTCCTGTGGAAAATAAAATAAAATAAATAATGTTATTTTTTTTTGCCTGTTGGGCCCAGCCCCTGACTCACACAATGGACCAGTAACATCAATGTATTATGCAGTTTATAAAAAAAAAATATATATATATATAAAGTATTCAGACCCCTTGACTTCTTCCACATTTTGTTATGTTACAGCCTTATTCTAAATGACAAAGCAAAACCGTTTTTTCAAAACTTTTGCCAATAAATAATAAAAAATAAACAAACGGAAATATTCAGACCGTTTATTCAGTACTTTCTTGAAACACCTTTGGCAGTGATTACAGCCTAGAGTCTTCTCCCCCTCCCACAGGAGAGGGAGGGGGAGAAGTTGGCCAATTTTATGACTTAACAATTGGTTGTAAATACTGTGCAGACTTTCTCTTGCTTGCCATGAAGTATTGGGAGAAAGGACTCTTTTGTTAACACAGAGATTCTTCCCACCAAAACTACAACATCCAAAAGTGGATAATGAAACAATATTTCTAACACCAAGCATGTGGGAAATGGTCAGTGGGCACTTAAAGAACAAATCATGTCGAATTCGTTACTATGTTGGTGGAACAACATAACTGTATCTCTGGGGGTGTACACTTCCCAGTTGTGAGGTTTGCATCTAATTGTTGTATAAAACGGTTGATTAAGTATAATAATACTTTTGTGAAGATAGCGATGTGATTTTAGCATTCTTGATGCCTGCCCTACCCTATGCTTTGACTTCTTTCTCCCCTCTCTCTCCAGGTGAAATCTTGCGACTTTTGACGGCCGGCCGTTCAACAACCTGCCCGCTTGACCCTATCCCCTCCTCTCTTCTCCAGACTATTTCCGGAGACCTTCTCCCTTACCTCACCTCGCTCATCAACTCATCCTTGTCCGCTGGCTATGTCCCTTCCATCTTCAAGAAAGCGAGAGTTGCACCCCTCCTCAAAAAACCTACACTCGATCCCTCCGATGTCAACAACTACAGACCAGTATCCCTTCTTTCTTTTCTCTCCAAAACTCTTTGAGTGTGCCGTCTATAGCCAACTCTCCTGCTATCTCTCTCAGAATGACCTTCTTGATCCAAACCAGTCAGGTTTCAAGACTGGTCATTCAACTGAGACTGCTCTTCTCTGTGTCATGGAGGCTCTCCGCACTGCTAAAGCTAACTCTCTCTCTTCTGCTCTTATCCTTCTAGACCTATCTGCTGCCTTTGATATTGTGAACCATCAGATCCTCCTCTCCACCCTCTCCGAGTTGGGCATCTCCGGCGCGGCTCACTCTTGGATTGCGTCCTACCTGACAGGTTGCCTCTACCAGGTGGCGTGGCGAGAATCTGTCTCCGCACCACGTGCTCTCACCACTGGTGTCCCCCAGGGCTCAGTTCTAGGCCCTCTCCTATTCTCTCTAAACACCAAGTCACTTGGCTCTGTCATATCCTCACATGGTCTCTCGTATCATTGCTATGCAGACGACACACAATTAATATTCTCCTTTCCCCCTTCTGATAACCAGGTGGCGAATCGCATCTCTGCATGTCTGGCAGACATATCAGTGTGGATGTCGGATCACCACCTCAAGCTGAACCTCGGCAAGACGGAGCTGCTCTTCCTCCCGGGGAAGGACTGCCCGCTCCATGATCTCGCCATCACGGTTGACAACTCCGTTGTGTCCTCCCAGAGTGCAAAGAACCTTGGTGTGACTCTGGACAACACCCTTTCGTTCTCCGCTAACATCAAATTGGTGACCCGATCCTGTAGGTTCATGCTCTACAACATTCGCAGAGTACGACCCTACCATACACAGGAAGCGGCACAGGTTCTAATCCAGGCACTTGTCATCTCCCGTCTGGATTACTGCAACTCGCTGTTGGCTGGGCTCCCTGCCTGTGCCATTAAACCCCTACAACTCATCCAGAACGCTGCAGCCCGTCTGGTGTTCAACCTTCCCAAGTTCTCTCACGTCACCCCGCTCCTCCGCACACTCCACTGGCTTCCAGTTGGAACGGCACCTCCTTACCTTCAGGCTCTGATCAGTCCCTACACCCAAACAAGGGCATTGCGTTCTTCCACCTCTGGCCTGCTGGTCCCCCTACCTCTGCGGAAGCACAGTTCCCGCTCAGCCCAGTCAAAACTGTTCGCTGCTCTGGCACCCCAATGGTGGAACAAGCTCCCTCACGACGCCAGGACAGCGGAGTCACTGACCACCTTCCGTAGTCACTTGAAACCCTACCTCTTTAAGGAATACCTGGGATAGTATAAACCCCACCTACCCCACCCCCACAAAATAATAATAATAATAATAATAATAATAATAATAATAATAATAATAATAATAATAATAATAATGAACAAATTACAAAAAAATGAAAAAATTAAATATAAATATATATATATAACACCAATAAAAATAAAGAATATACTCTAAAAATATTTTAAAAATATTAAAAATAACTAAAATATATACAAAAAATAATTGCAAAGTAGTTGTCCCACTGGCTATCATAAGGTGAATGCACCAATTTGTAAGTCGCTCTGGATAAGAGCGTCTGCTAAATGACGTAAATGTAATGTAAATGTTGATGAGATGACTGTTTTCCATATTGACTTGTTCTCAGTCAGTGGCCACGCCCAGATGAGCATAAACATGATGAAAAGCCCCCTTTTCTACTCAAGTATAAAACCCCTCGTGACGAAATTCACACTAGACCAAGCAGACTAAGGTGTAAGCCGGATGTTGAATTTCTACCAGACCAGGAAACTACACGGCTTAAAATGGTTAGACCAGAAAGACCAGAAAACGTGAGAGTGGCGACTGCACGTTTGAAATGGTGAGAAACTCTGAAACTCCCAATCTCTACACAAGAAGAAGAAACTCACTAGACCTTATCATATCATTCTGCAGCTGTACATGTATAGTCGTCTAGAGAACTTTCACTAAAGACAAGAGTTGGGAAGGACAATCCCTCTCCGACAACCGTTGGTACATCTGAAGTAGCTATTCTAACGAACACTCCAGTCGAAGACAAGCCAAGTCTCACCGAAGTGGAACCAGGACACTCAAACCCTTTTTGATAAAGTCGTTCAACAGAGAGACGACGATCAAGGACAGCTACGCGTAAATATATACATTGCATTTCTTATCCGAATGAGCGGTGGTTAGGGTGCTAAGTATTATGATTACTGTGAGCGTAGTTTACAAATGTAACCATGATAGTTTGAATCTCTGTCTCTCCCTTTCACAAACAGACCCCTCCTTCACCTAACCAAGCAGTCATGCTATTGTTAGTCCAGTCCACTATGGACCTGTTTTCATTGTATTACGTTAGTAATCAACAACCTATACTGTGTATGTGTGTTTGTATTCTGTGTTATTATTTAGTTAGTTAGTAAATAAATAATTAAGCCAATTTGTGTATTGCTGATTCATCAATAAGGTTAGGGTTCTTGCAGGTTCAAGGATTATGCGACGTTCAGAATGAGACTGATAAGAGGTAATTATTTAATAAGTGACTTATCGATATATAACATGAATTATATATCTTCTAAGAGTTTAATTCGGGAGATGGTAACTCGTTAAGCAACTTCTTCCTTGGTGCCCCAAATTCCTAATGAGTTAATTGTTACATGATTAATTAATTTAACCCCCCCCACCCCAAAGTCAATACTTTGTAGAGCCACCTTTTGCAGCAATTACAGCTGCAAGTCTCTTGGGGTATGTCTCTATCAGCTTGGCACATCTAGCCACTGGGATTTTTGCCCATTCTTCAAGGCAAAACTGCACCAGCTCCGTCATGTTCAATGGGTTCTGCTGGTGTACAGCAATCTTTAAGTCATACCACAGATTCTCAACTGGATTGAGGTCTGGGCTTTGACTAGGCCATTCCAAGACATTTAAATGTTTCCCCTTAAACCACCCGACTGTTGCTTTAGCAGTATGCTTAGGGTCATTGTCCTGCTGAAAGGTGAACCTCCGTCCCAGTCTCAAATCTCTGGAAGACTGAAACAGGTTTCCCTCAAGAATTTCCCTGTATTTAGCGCCATCCATCATTCCTTCAATTCTGACCCGTTTCCCAGTGCTTGCCGATGAAAAACATCCCCATAGCATAATGCTGCCACCACCATGCTTCACTGTGGGGATGGTGTTCTCGGGGTGATGAGAGGTGTTGGGTTTGCGCCAAAGATAGCGTTTTCCTTGATGGCCAAAAAGCTCATTCACTAAACGTGTTTGCTCATTTTTTATAAAATAATAAAACATATATTTTTTTTTATTGCTGCCTCTTGGGTCCCCCACGGGCCTGGGCCCAGAGGCTTCAGGGCCGGGAAGCCCCTTCATTAATCCGGAACCGAAAACCATTTGGCCAAGCGAGACTCCCCTCTACTACTTGAGCTGCACGTTTTGAGTGACCCAGCCCCAGCCAGCCCGAGAACCCCCCTTCCCTAGCCAACACTAACTCAGCAACAGCCCCAGTCCCATTCCTATACTCCAGCCCTATTGTGAAGGTCATTCATAACAGGTGGATGTGAGTACCTGGTAGGCAAGATGATACCTGTATGTACTGTATACCTGAGCCAACACTAGCCCAGCCCCAGCCCCAGTAAACACAAGCCCAGCCCCAGTAAACACTAGCCCAGCCCCAGTAAACACTAGCCCCAGCCCCAGTAACACTAGCCCCAGCAAACACTAGCCCCAGGCCCAGTAAACACTACCCCAGGCCCAGTAAACACTAGCCCCAGCCCCAGTAACACTAGCCCCAGCAAACACTAGCCCCAGGCCCAGTAAACACTAGCCCAGCCCCAGTAAACACTAGCCCAGTCCCAGTAAACACTAGCTCAGCCCCAGTAAACACTAGCCCCAGCCCCAGCAGCCCCAGTAAACACTAGCCCAAGTAAACACAAGCCCAGCCCCAGTAAACACTAGCCCAGCCCCAGTAAACACTAGCCCAGCCCCAGTAAACCCTAGTCCCAGCAAACACTAGCCCCAGCCCCAGTAAATACTAGTTCAGCCCCAGACCCAGTAAACACTAGACCAGCCCCAGTAAACACTAGCCCAGCCCCAGACCCAGTAAACACCAGCCCAGTCCCAGTAAACACTAGCCTAGCCCCAGACCCAGAAAACACTAGCCCAGCCCTTATTCTGCAGCCACAGCCAATGCTAGACCATGCACCAGCCCAGTATAACCCGGCATCTCAATCAATCAATGGATTTTAACAACAAGATTGATCAGTTGCCTCTCTACCGCAATGCTGAGTTTGTAGAATGCAGACACTTCTGAATAGAGAGGAGGAACCGAAAACCATTTGGCCAAGCGAGACTCCCCTCCACTCCCTAACACTGGGTTGAGCTGCACGTTGTGAGTGAGTGTGTGTGTGAGTGAGTAAGTGAGTCAGGCCAGAGCGTAAGGTTTTTGGATGTGGATCAGAGTGGAGATTAACACAGTTCTACCCAGCAGAGCCGCTGACTAAGACTGAACCATTGATTTTCTCTTAGCTCTGGGACTGACTGTACTAACAGGCTGTGTGGTGCCTATTCCCTACACTGCCTCCCATGCACTTCTCCTTTAATTCCCCTGTTCTTCTTGTTCTCTTTCCTTCAAATATAAACCTCTGCAATTAAAACAGCATAACAAGCTGTGTAGATCAGTCTCTGTATTACCATGCTGAGGTTGGTACAATCTAACTGGGTACAGGATTTCTTTGTGTCAAAAGGAAGTCACCTAAGCAAAAAGCTGAGTTGTGATGTTCAATTAGATCAGTAGAAGCGATCGATCATTACTATACAGTGGCTTGCGAAAGTATTCACCCCCTTGGCATTTTTCCTATTTTGTTGCCTTACAACCTGGAATTAAAATAGATTTTTGGGGGGTTTGTATTTTTTGATTTACACAACATGCCTACCACTTTGAAGATGCTGTTATGATGACGTGTGATACAAGATTCATTAATGTATGTACAACTCATAAGATGTATGTAAGGGAGAGAGGACAAGGACATGTCATGTGGTATTGGTGTCATGTGTGCCAAGATAGATTGGGGGCCACTGTTGCTAATCTTAGGAGGGGTGCGTGATGGAATGGCCTGGCTAGGGTGCCACACGATACCAAGTAGGTGGATGATATGGATATGGATTTGGATTTATCTAAATTTGCTAATTTGGGTAGGAGGTACAGTGGGGAGAACAAGTATTTGATACACTGCCGATTTTGCAGGTTTTCCTACTTACAAAGCATGTAGAGGTCTGTCATTTTTATCATAGGTACACTTCAACTGTGAGAGATGGAATCTAAAACAAAAATCCAGAAAATCACATTGTATGATTTTTAAGTAATTAATTTGCATTTTATTGCATGACATAAGTATTTGATACATCAGAAAAGCAGAACTTAATATTTGCTATAGAAACCTTTGTTTGCAATTACAGAGATCATATGTTTCCTGTAGGTCTTGACCAGGTTTGCACACACATGCAGCAGGGATTTTGGCCCACTCCCTCCATACAGACCTTCTCTAGATCCTTCAGGTTTCGGGGCTGTCGCTGGGCAATACGGACTTTCAGCTCCCCTCCAAAGATTTTCTATTGGGTTCAGGTCTGGAGACTGGCTAGGCCACTCCAGGACCTTGAGATGCTTCTTACGGAGCCACTCCTTAGTTGCCCTGGCTGTGTGTTTCGGGTCGTTGTCATGCTGGAAGACCCAGCCACGACCCATCTTCAATGCTCTTACTGAGGGAAGGAGGTTGTTGGCCAAGATCTCGCGATACATGGCCCCATCCATCCTCCCCTCAATACGGAGCAGTCGTCCTGTCCCCTCTGCAGAAAAGCATCCCCAAAGAATGATGTTTCCACCTCCATGCTTCACGGTTGGGATGGTGTTCTTGTGGTTGTACTCATCCTTCTTCTTCCTCCAAACACGGTGAGTGGAGTTTAGACCAAAAAGCTCTATTTTTGTCTCATCAGACCACATGACCTTCTCCCATTCCTCCTCTGGATCATCCAGATGGTCATTGGCAAACTTCAGACGGGCCTGGATATGCGCTAGCTTGAGCAGGGGGACCTTGCGTGCGCTGCAGGATTTTAATCCATGACGGCGTAGTGTGTTACTAATGGTTTTCTTTGAGACTGTGGTCCCAGCTCTCTTCAGGTCATTGACCAGGTCCTGCCGTGTAGTTCTGGGCTGATCCCTCACCTTCCTCATGATCATTGGTGCCCCACGAGGTGAGATCTTGCATGGAGCCCCAAACCGAGGGTGATTGACCGTCATCTTGAACTTCTTCCATTTTCTAATAATTGCGCCAACAGTTGTTGCCTTCTCACCAAGCTGCTTGCCTATTGTCCTGTAGCCCATCCCAGCCTTGTGCAGGTCTACAATTTTATCCCTGATGTCCTTACACAGCTCTCTGGTCTTGGCCATTGTGGAGAGGTTGGAGTCCGTTTGATTGAGTGTGTGGACAGGTGTCTTTTATACAGGTAATGAGTTCAAACAGGTGCAGTTAATACAGGTAATGAGTGGAGAACAGGAGGGCTTCTTAAAGAAAAACTAACAGGTCTGTGAGAGACGGAATTCTTATTGGTTGGTAGGTGATCAAATACTTATGTCATGCAATAAAATGCAATTTAATTACTTAAAAATCATACAATGTGATTTTCTGGATTCCGTCTCTCACAGTTGAAGTGTACCTATGATAAAAATTACAGACCTCTACATGCTTTGTAAGTAGGAAAACCTGCAAAATCGGCAGTGTATCAAATACTTGTTCTCCCCACTGTATATACACTGCTAAATTAATAGTACTAGAAATGCATTGAGATAATGATCTGTATTTATTCCAAGAATGAGGAAGGTCATACTAGAATTATGGATATTTATACTGTATGTTAATATAAGTGTACATTTTGACAGTTATAATGTGTGATACAGATGAGGGTTTTAATTTTGAGTGATAGGACCAATGTGAATCAATAAGAATTGTCATTCTAAATTTGGTTGAGTTAAGTAATTTGGTTTTGGTTATAATTTATAAGATGACTGAGTGATTTAAGTAAATCATTAGTATATATTAGTATAACTATTTTCAGAATGAAGGATATTGATTGTACAATTGAGATAACTGTCTTATATAGATATTTGGGTTAAAATAGCAATACATTATGGTAATGTCTTAGGATACACTTATATGATTTATTTTGAGTAGACATTTTTGAATCTTACTGTTTGAAACATGTAAGTTAATATACTAATTATATAACATAACATAACATGTTGATTATTAAGTTACCATATTCACATATTAGTCACTATATACATTTGAAGTACTGGGTGGTCTTGATAGGGATGTTTAGAGTGGTACATATCTCTGTTGCTAGGCAAGTACTTAATTGGTTCCTATCATGGAGTTTTGGTATTTGTGACATAGGAATGTTTACGATATTTCCATGTGATTTGATTTTGGTTGGATTCCTCAATCATAACTAGTTCAGGGGTGTACTGATTTAACAGGGACTGAAAACAGAGTGTTATACTGTGTATCTCTCCTTAGGCATATTAGGGGTTGAACAGAGTTGAATATTGTACCTATTAACAGTCATGGGTTTTCAAGCTATTGGATCTGAGATGGCAATCATTAGACAATATGCAATTGATAATCGCATAGCATTGGATGCTATTATAGTAGATAAAGGGGGAATGTATGCAATTGTAGGGGGATAATCAGGTTGTACATCATTGCCATAAGGTTTTGGGAATTTAACTAAAGCTATGGGAAATATTAGAGACATGCAGGAAGGCATTAATTCTTCATCTATATCATGTTATTCCAGTGTAGAGTTCGTAGATAATTTTGAATGTTAAGTTGGAACGGTATAACGTGGAATTTAAGGTTTAAAGGATTGAAGATGTGGAAACAAGACATCTCAGTCGATCAGATAGCACCCCAAGTGACCAGAGAAAAGCTTGAGGTTCCTCTGAATGAACATTGATAAAGAAGACAGAAGTTATTTTTATTTGAATATATTATAATTTCCATGTAACTTAAAAATTGTCATGAATCAATGTATTTTATGGGATGATGTCAGGAGGTTAGGAATTCATTTTTATGTTTGGTTTGTTTGGTTCAATTAATGTTATTGGCAACTGTTGGATAGAATTAGCTTGCAAACAAGTATATAAACTGAGAGATTTTGTATGGAAGTCATTCAGATGGCAGGAGGCTATGTCCGTACCTCCTGTCATTGAATCCAATATTGTAACCATTAAATAATGACTGAAACAAATCTCCATCTGTGTAACATACTCTCTTGCATCCTGAACTTCTAAATACCAGAAACTCATCATAACAGATGCAAAATATATTTTTTGGGTGAAACAAACAACAAATAAGACAAAAAAACAGAAAACGTGAGCGTGCATAACTACTCATTTTGAAACAAGTTATTCTTTTCATTTCACTTCACCAATTTGGACTATTTTGTGTATGTCCATTACATGAAATCCAAATAAAAATATATTTAAATTACAGGTTGCAATGCAACAAAATAGGAAAAACGCCAAGGGGGATTAATACTTTTGCAAAGCACTGTAACTTATACTCTTAATTCTGTGTGCGTGTGTGTGTGTGTGTGTGTGTATGGACTCTGTTAGTCTTTGCGTAATGAAATAGTGTATAAGCTGTACTCTATCACATGGGGTGAGTGAGTGAGTTAGTGGATGAGTTCTGGGCATTTTAATGTCACCAGAGAGTCAGTGATTTAAAACTCTGTCACTGATGATCAGTGGAGACAGAGAGCTCATTAGGACACACTAGACAGAGGGGGGGGGGGGGCATTAACACCTCAAACACACACACCTGGGCGTGGGGGCAGGTGGAGAGGCTGGGCAATCTTCAGTCGACTCTTCAGGTCCTCCCACCTCCTCTGGTCCACTGTCAGCAGAGCAGTACCCTGGGGAGGAAAAATACACACAAAGGTCACACACACAGGCCCCAGAACAGGTATTATGACAGAGTTATAAAGGCTTTATGAATCAATTTGAGAGGAATACTAATCATTATTGTCAGGGAGGTGTACCAGGCAAGTCACCTGTGATACAAGTCAGTATTCGAGGTGTACAGTCTGTTAAATAAATGTTTTAAGTATCCCTATATTTCTGTTATTACGGTGCTATCACTCTGTTATTAGTACGCCTGCGCAGTAGTTTCACTGTTGATGGACCTGGCCTGAGTGCAATGGCAACCATGTACTGTGGAATATGATGAAGTAAACGTTGTTAAACTGTAACCTAGTCGTTGTGTCATTTTAAGTTAACATTGGTAGCAGAGAATGGCTAATAACTACAATGTGCCACCTCGCTTCGAAGAGAAGAGGTCATATGAAATTTGGAAAAATGAACTTGGAATCTGGACATGGGTTACTAAGCACTTGCGGTGGTATTATCGCTCGAAGGAAGAGCGAGAGATACACCACTGGAAATATCCGTTGAGGATTTGAACAAGGATGACGGTATGGGAACTTTGATCAGCGCACTGGATTCTGTGTTCATTAAAGAAGAGAAAGGCCGTGCCTACGACGCATATTCAGACTATGACAGTGTTACTACAGACATTTCGGTTGAAATGACGGACTACATAATTGATTTAGAACAGAGGTACAATAGGATGCGCAAGTACGACATGGTTCTCCCGAATACAGTGTTAGCTTTAAAGTTGCTAGATACTGCCTGTCTGGACAGTAGGGAGAAACAGTTGGCATTGACTGCTTGTACTGTGCTGACTTTTGCGTCAATGAAGTCGGCACTAAAAATAATTTTTGGTGAAAAGTCTGTCGCAACAATATTAGATGGAATGCAAGTGAGTGACGCAGCATATTACACTGAGCAGCAGAGAAAAGGCGCCAACAAGTCACGTTCTCAAGACAACCAGAGGAGGGCGCCATTGCCCGGCACAAATCCACTGGACAGGTATGGAACGAGATCAAAATGTGCCATTTGTCAAAGCACTTACCATTGGGTTAAAGACTGTCCTCATAAAAATGAACAAATTAAACTAACGGAGGAAAATGTCAACATAGAGATAGAGCAGTGTAACGTTACACTGTTTTCAAACGAATCTGCTTCTGATACTGAGATCTGTATAGTTGAATCCTTAGGATCTGCTGTGATTGATACTGCATGTACACGCACAGTGTGTGGTGCAAAATGGCTTGATAGCTATGTCAGTGAACTAAATATGAAAGTACAAAATATGACTGTACACACCAAGCAACAGAGCTTTCAAATTTGGAGATGGGGAATCGTCCATTCTACCAAGAGAGTCAAGATACCAGCAGACTAAGTGTCACATTGAAACAGAGGTGGTCCTGCAGATATTCCCTTACTATTAAGCAAAGCTTCCCTCAAGAAGGCAGGGGCTGTAGTAGACATTAAAAATGACAAGGCAGTGATGTTTAAAGAACCAGTGACCCTTGAACTTACTACCTCAGGCCACTATTGTGTAAACATTTTAGACAAAGACATCACACAGAGTCCATGTAAAAATGAGATTCTGACGGACACAGAGCACATGGAGATTCTGACAGTCACAGAGAACATGAACACAGAGGAAAAACACAAAGTATTGTTAAAACTTCACAAACAGTTTGGACATGCTACAGTTGACAGACTTCAGCAATTACTCAGCAGTTCTGGGAATAATGATGATGAGAGTATTTCCATTCTACGACAGATAGCAAACCTAAGCCCAGACCAGCTGTGGTTTGCCACTGGCTTCCAAGTACAATGAAACAGTGGCTGTAGATCTACATGAGCTAGGACCAAGTGTGTGGTACCTTCACATAATCGACCACTTCACACGCTTCAGTGCTGGAAGCATTGTGAATACAAAGAAACCCAGTGAAATCGTCAAGCACTTGATTCATTCCTGGATAAGTGTGCATGGCCCGCCCCAGAAATTGTACAGTGACAATGGAGGAGAATTCAATAATAATGAAATAAGAGAAATGGCTGAGAAATCCAACATGGAAGTAAAGACAACTGCTGCATAGAGTCCATGGAGCAATGGACTACTGGAGAGACATAATCAAACACTCACAGAGATTATGCTGAAAGTGAAGCAAGACAATGGATGTGACTGGAAAACAGCCCTAGAATGGGCTTTGATGGCCAAAAAACTCAATGCACAATGTTCATGGCTACAACCCATACCAAATAGTGTTCGAGCATAACCCTAGTCTTCCCTCTGTACTGGTTGACAAGCCACCAGCATTAGAAGGGACCAGTGTGAGCGCATGGGTGGGACAGCACCTTTCAGCACTACATGCAGCGAGAAAAGCGTTCACTGAAGCAGAGCGTTCAGAAAGAATTTGCAGGGCTCTGCGTAAACAGCTTCGACCAACCGATGAGAAGTATGACACTGGAAACAAAGTGTACTACAAATAAGTTGACTGTCAAGAGTGGAAAGGACCAGGAGTAGTCATTGGCCAAGATGGTGTGGTGATATTTGTGAGGCATGGAGGCACCATTGTCAGAGTGCATCACTCAAGATTGCAGAAAGTAAATGATCAACAAGATGGAGGGGCTGTTGCTGAGAATCAGCCTCCTACTGAACATGACAAAAAGCACACACAGACAAACCTACCAGATGTCGCATCCAATGATATGGACACTGAAACTGACACAGGAAATGGAGCAGAGACCTTCAACACAACAGCCACGAGTTAAGACAACATGGTTGTTCCAATCTGAAAACTGGACGAACTGTTAAATACATGGACAGAGAAAGTAGTATTCCACACACAGCAACAGTCATTGGACGAATAGGAAAAGCCAAAGGAAAACACCAGAACTGGTACAACTTGTAGTACTCTGAACCAGCGACACTTTCTGGTACAACAGGGTCAGCTGACCTGTCACTTGTAGATAATCTCAGAATTGAACCAATGGAAAATTGAGAAAAACAGAATGACATTCAAAATGATGATGTACTTGAAACAAAGGACGTGTCATTTGACTCAGCTAAACTAGATGAGCTCAGTAAATGGAGGAAAAATTGAGTGTTTGAGGAAGTCAAAGACATCGGCCAAAAATGTGTCTCAACAAGGTGGGTTAAGAATCCTTAACTGGAATAGTGTCAAAAGCACGTCTAGTGGCTAGAGGTTTTGAGGAGCTGGCTGCTAAAGAACTCCCATCCTCTAAAAAATTTAAACTTCATTCCATAGACATCAAATCTGCATTTTTGCAGGGAACAGAGCTGTCAAGGGACATTCATATCCAACCTCTGCATGAAGCTAAGAGCGAAAGAACACTGTGGAAACTAAAAAAGTGTGTGTATGGCCTGGCAGATGCATCACTCTACTGGTACAACAAAGTCAAGGCAACAATGCTGAGTACAGGTGGAAAAATGTCACAAGTGGATCCTGCAGTCTTCTATTGGCTTGATCAAGACAGCAATGTGACTGGAGTACTTGCCTGTCATGTTGATGACTTCATCTGGGGTGGCTCACAGACCTTTGCTACAACTGTGATTCCACACCTCAAAGCGGTTTTCCTGGTCGGCCACAAAGGAACAGCTTGCTGACTGTCTGACTAAAAAGGGAACATCCGGTCTTGTGCTCCTAAAGGCACTCAGTAATGGAAATGGCAGCTTTGTCACACAACCCATTTGCAATGGGGAACTTAAATAATACTTGGGACATTTAATTATTTTGTTGATGTTTTATTTGTCTTTAAAGAAAAGTGGTAGATTGTTAAGTTCATGTTTTAAGTATCCCTATATTTCTGTTATTACGGTGCTATCACTTTGTTATTAGTACGCCTGCGGAGTAGTCTCACTGTTGATGGACCTGGCCTGAGTGCAATGGCAACCATGTACTGTGGAAATATGGTGAAGTAAACGTTGTTAAACTGGAACCTAGTCGTTGTGTCATTTTAAGTTAACACAGTCTCCAGGTATGCCATGCCAGTATATGATTGTGTTCAACTTTGTTGAAACTGGGAAAAACACACAGAGCACAGAATTGTGCTTTCAATCTGAAACAAATATGCTTGAATGATTGTTTTGGATCTCTTACCTTGTTCTCATTGAAGTTAGCGATGACCACTCCGACAAACAGAGTGAGTCCAATCATACAGCCCAGAAAGACAAAGACGTGGATGTAGATACCATGTATCTGCAGGGAGAGACAAAGGTGTGTCATTACTCCTTACTATGTATGTAGGATCCAGTATTATCATCAACAAGAGAGGGGAAGAGAGAGAGAGGGAGAGAGAGAGAGACAAAGAGAGAGAGAGAGAGAGAGAGAGAGAGAGAGAGAGAGAGAGAGAGAGAGAGAGAGAGAGAGAGAGAGAGAGAGAGAGAGAGAGAGAGAGAGAGAGAGAGAGAGAGAGAGAGAGAAGGGGGCAGAGGCAGAGGCAAAGAGACAGTAAAGGTGTGTACCGGTCCGACGCGGTGAATGATGACATCACGGACCTCCACCCAGCCTTTGAGTGACAGCACCTCAAACAGAGCCAGCATGGCATTACCCACATTGTCAAAATTAAAGTTGCGAGGGTTGGCCCTAAAAAAAATACAAAATAAACATACTGTATGCAGTGAGTAGAATTACAGTGTGTGCAAGATTTAGTGCCTCCCCAGCACTATACGTGTTTCAGCCAAACCTAATCACTCACCACACCCTTGGCACCCAGAAGCCAGGCTTCTTCTCTCCTGGTCTTAGTTTGAGGTTGAGGTTTTTAGACACGCTCACGTTGATCCGGAAGATTCCATGGCAGTCCTCCTACAAACAACCAGAGAGCACAGTGATGTCACTACACCATACAAATTTAATAGGTAGAATGGACATACAGTAGATGGCATGAGATGTCATAATGATGTAATCTTTTGATTTAAATCAGATTTTCTGCTTTAATCAATATCAAATAACAACAATGAATTCATAATTTCAAATAGTACACCCAATATGGACATTACTATGAATGGAAATATCCGCTCTTCTTGGTTTGGAAAATCAATTTTATAAAGAGCTTGGTCATACCCGAAGGAATACGTGGGGGTCATTGCACTTGGCTAGTTTTCCAGCAAAGAGCTGAACGCCGAAGCTTGCAAACACCAGCATTAGAGTCAGGAGCAGGATGGAGACCTATAACACACACACACACATTAAAGTAAAAGGGAAGAATGGAAACCTGTGAGTGTGGGTGTGTGTGAGTGTTTTCGTGTGTGTGTTTGTGTGTGTTAGATCAATAGAGGGGTTAGAAACAGCCAGGGCTTTCCCACGCAGTCAAATAGCCTCTGGGCTGCTGGGGAGATACAGTGGGGGAAAAAAGTATTTAGTCAGCCACCAATTGTGCAAGTTCTCCCACTTAAAAAGATGAGAGAGGCCTGTAATTATCATCATAGGTACACGTCAACTATGACAGACAAATTGAGATTTTTTTTCTCCAGAAAATCACATTGTAGGATTTTTAATGAATTTTTTTGCAAATTATGGTGGAAAATAAGTATTTGGTCAATAACAAAAGTTTCTCAATACTTTGTTATATACCCATTGTTGGCAATGACACAGGTCAAACGTTTTCTGTAAGTCTTCACAAGGTTTTCACACACTGTTGCTGGTATTTTGGCCCATTCCTTCATGCAGATCTCCTCTAGAGCAGTGATGTTTTGGGGCTGTCGCTGGGCAACAAAGACTTTCAACTCCCTCCAAAGATTTTCTATGGGGTTGAGATCTGGAGACTGGCTAGGCCACTCCAGGACCTTGAAATGCTTCTTATGAAGCCACTCCTTCGTTGCCCGGGCGGTGTGTTTGGGATCATTGTCATGCTGAAAGACCCAGCCACGTTTCATCTTCAATGCCCTTGCTGATGGAAGGAGGTTTTCACTCAAATTCTCACGATACATGGCCCCATTCATTCTTTCCTTTACACGGATCAGTCGTCCTGGTCCCTTTGCAGAAAAACAGCCCCAAAGCATGATGTTTCCACCCCCATGCTTCACAGTAGGTATGGTGTTCTTTGGATGCAACTCAGCATTCTTTGTCCTCCAAACACGACGAGTTGAGTTTTTACCAAAAAGTTATATTTTGGTTTCATCTGACCATATGACATTCTCCCAATCCTCTTCTGGATCATCCAAATGCACTCTAGCAAACTTCAGATGGGCCTGGACATGTACTGGCTTAAGCAGGGGGACACGTCTGGCACTGCAGGATTTGAGTCCTTGGCGGCGTAGTGTGTTACTGATGGTAGGCTTTGTTACTTTGGTCCCCACTCTCTGCAGGTCATTCACTAGGTCCCCCCGTGTGGTTCTGGGATTTTTGCTCACCGTTCTTGTGATCATTTTGACCCCACGGGGTGAGATCTTGCGTGGAGCCCCAGATCGAGGGAGATTATCAGTGGTCTTGTATGTCTTCCATTTCCTAATAATTGCTCCCACAGTTGATTTCTTCAAACCAAGCTGCTTACCTATTGCAGATTCAGTCTTCCCAGCCTGGTGCAGGTCTACAATTTTGTTTCTGGTGTCCTTTGATAGCTCTTTGGTCTTGGCCATAGTGGAGTTTGGAGTGTGACTGTTTGAGGTTGTGGACAGGTGTCTTTTATACTGATAACAAGTTCAAACAGGTGCCATTAATACAGGTAACGAGTGGAGGACAGAGGAGCCTCTTAAAGAAGAAGTAACAGTTCTGTGAGCGCCAGAAATCTTGCTTGTTTGTAGGTGACCAAATACTTATTTTCCACCATAATTTGCAAATAAATTCATAAAAAATCCTACAATGTGATTTTCTGGAAAAACATTTCTCAATTTGTCTGTCATAGTTGATGTGTACCTATGATGAAAATTACAGGCCTCTCTCATCTTTTTAAGTGGGAGAACCTGCACAATTGGTGGCTGACTAAATACTTTTTTTCCCCACTGTATGTAGAGTGTGAGAGAACACTGAGGGCAGGGGAAACCTCACACTCAGCATCTTACTGTAATCTACAGTACAAAGTTAGGTCAAATTTTGTCAAAATAATCACTGTGTGTCTCACATGGTGCATTTCCACAATCAGGCTTAGCTCCTGAGTTTGGCCCAAAATGTATCCACTGTGTATACATGTAAGGTGAAAGTGTATGTGAGTGTTTTTACTAAATGTGGTTCAAGTGTCTACATCGGGCCTGATCCAGAGTTGAGATGAGTGCAAACCCCTCAGACTCTCGCATAAATCATGCATTGATGTCAATTGAAACTTGAGTTAAGCAGGTGGACCTCAAGTAAGAATGTTGCTCATTGCGCATTTATTTGTGTATGCATGTGCATGTCTATCTGTGAGTATGTGTATGTATACAAGCCTGTGTATGTGTTTCTTAGTGCGTTTATCTAGAAGTGCAAGTGAGCACACAGTGTGACCACCACTAACCAGGAAAATCTCCTTGAAGCCCTTGATGACTTCCCGCACCACCTTCCTCATCTGGGGCACCAGTTTAAAGATGCGTAGGGGGCGAAGACACCTCAGCATCATCAACAGCTGAGCCCCAGACTCCGGAGGCACGTTAGGAGGCAGCCAGCACAGGAAGATCAGACTACACTGGAAGAGAGAAAGAAAGGAAGGGAGAGAGAGAGAGAGAGAGAGAGAGAGAGAGAGAGAGAGAGAGAGAGAGAGAGAAAGGGGGGAGGAAGATAAGAAGAAGAGGTAGAGAGAGGGAAAGGGAGAAGGAGGAAGAGAGAAGGAGGGAGAGGAGAGAGAGAGAGAGAGAGAGAGAGAGAGAGAGAGAGAGAGAGAGAGAGAGAGAGAGAGAGAGAGAGGGAGGGAGGGAGGGAGGGAGGGAGGGAGGGAGGGAGGGAGGGAGGGAGATGTCATTAGAAACTCAGGTCCTGACCTGGCCTTTCTAACCAAACAGTAAAACGACAAAGCCCATCGGACACTCTGTGTTGCCCTTTTACATGCTATACAATCACCAACATCTCAAAGCTAAGAACACAATCATACAACACCACTAATTTTCACTACACCATCCCACAGCCAAACACACTGGTCACCTTCCAGTTAAGACAGGATCACGCTTTGATCTCAGTTTTTCCCTTAGATTATATTTGAGGCGGGATGACCCTTAATGCAACATCCAGGACTTCAGGCAGCAACATTGTCGATTGACACCTATAGAGGCAAAACTCATTTAGGTAAGAGGAGGCAATAGAGCTAGGCAGGGAGGTAAGGGGCTGCTCTAGGCAGGGAGGTAAGGGGCTGCTACCCCCCGGTAATGGTAAGGGAAACACTGGACCACTGTCTGTGTGGAGTGTGCCTGTCAGAGCTGTTAGAATCCAATTATAGAATCTATATGCAAATGACATTCCCAAACAAGTAAGGGAAGAGTTGTTTTGAAAGATGGACAAAAAAAAAAAACTGCTTGCAATAAACATGAAGAGAAATTATGATACCGACGCATCCCGACTAAATTAAGTTTATAGTCAGTCATTAAAAAGCTATCTTCAAAAGTTTAACTGCGTCGTCTTCCCAAACTCATTAGCAATAGCGTTAATCAAACAGTCTGCTTATTCTCACATGATTTAGCAAAGAAAATTATTTCCTCAAAGACCAACGATTGTTCACATTCATTTATTTAGGACATTGTAGACAACAAGACATCAATCAAACTTCTTAAGCAGAATTTATCTTTTCATTATTCTAACAAAAGGCATATTATGTCCTCTCCAAAGTCACAAGGAATACCCCTTATTGGGAGACAGAGCGAGAAAAGTGGTCTAGAAACATCAAGGTGTCTTCCAGAAGAATATACTTTACTTGAAAAGACAGTCAGAGACCTTGCTTTCTTTAGGTACAGTGGGGAAAAAAAGTATTTAGTCAGCCACCAATTGTGCAAGTTCTCCCACTTAAAAAGATGAGAGAGGCCTGTAATTTTCATCATAGGTACACGTCAACTATGACAGACAAAATGAGGAAAAAAATTCCATTGTAGGATTTTTAATGAATTTATTTGCAAATTATGGTGGAAAATAAGTATTTGGTCAATAACAAAAGTTTCTCAATACTTTGTTATATACCCTTTGTTGGCAATGACACAGGTCAAATGTTTTCTGTAAGTCTTCACAAGGTTTTCACACACTGTTGCTGGTATTTTGGCCCATTCCTCCATGCAGATCTCCTCTAGAGCAGTGATTTTTTGGGGCTGTCGCTGGGCAACACGGACTTTCAACTCCCTCCAAAGATTTTCTATGGGGTTGAGATCTGGAGACTGGCTAGGCCACTCCAGGACCTTGAAATGCTTCTTACGAAGCCACTCCTTCGTTGCCGGGCGGTGTGTTTGGGATCATTGTCATGCTGAAAGACCCAGCCACGTTTCATCTTCAATGCCCTTGCTGATGGAAGGAGGTTTTCACTCAAAATCTCACAATACATGGCCCCATTCATTCTTTCCTTTACACGGATCAGTCGTCCTGGTCCCTTTGCCGAAAAACAGCACCAAAGCATGATGTTTCCACCCCCATGCTTCACAGTAGGTATGGTGTTCTTTGGATGCAACTCAGAATTCTTTGTCCTCCAAACACAACGAGTTGAATTTTTACCAAAAAGTTCTATTTTGGTTTCATCTGACCATATGACATTCTCCCAATCCTCTTCTGGATCATCCAAATGCACTCTAAAAAACTTCAGATGGGCCTGGACATGTACTGGCTTAAGCAGGGGGACACGTATTTCACTGCAGGATTTGAGTCCCTGGCGGCGTAGTGTGTTACTGATGGTATGCTTTGTTACTTTGGTCCCCACTTTCTGCAGGTCATTCACTAGGTCCCCCCGTGTGGTTCTGGGATTTTTGCTCACCGTTCTTGTGATCATTTTGACCCCAAGGGGTGAGATCTTGCGTGGAGCCCCAGATCAAGGGAGATTATCAGTGGTCTTGTATGTCTTCCATTTCCTAATAATTGCTCCCACAGTTGATTTCCTCAAACCAAGCTGCTTACCAATTGCAGATTCAGTCTTCCCAACCTGGTGCAGGTCTACACTTTTGTTTCTGGTATCATTTGACAGCTCTTTGGTCTTGGCCATAGTGGAGTTTGGAGTGTGACTGTTTGAGGTTGTGGACAGGAGTCTTTTATACTGATAACAAGTTCAAACAGGTGCCATTAATACAGGTAACGAGTGGAGGACAGAGGAGCCTCTTAAAGAAGAAGTTACAGGTCTGTGAGAGCCAGAAATCTTGCTTGTTTGTAGGTGACCAAATACTTATTTTCCACCATAATTTGCAAATAAATTCATAAAAAATCCTACAATGTGATTTTCTGGAAAAACATTTCTCAATTTGTCTGTCATAGTTGACGTGTACCTATGATGAAAATTACAGGCCTCTCTCATCTTTTTAAGTGGGAGAACTTGCACAATTGGTGGCTGACTAAATACTTTTTTTTCCCCACTGTATATATCAAACGTATCATGTAAGAATCTCCCTTTGCAACATTTCCCCTCAGCAGGGAAAACTGGTTGCAATTACATATTGTGATACCTGAAAAAAAAAAGTGAGCTTTCTGGCGCAAAATGGCTGCTGTGGCATCACCCAGGTGGGTGCTACATATTGGTGGTGGATGAGGTGAGTTTCCCACATACAATGTAAAGTTCTTTGAATACTTACGAGGTAGATGAAGATGTCCATGACTCCTCCAAAGTCTCTGATGACGGCCGTGGGAGTGAAGAACAGGCCGTCCGCCATGATCTTCAGGTTCAGCTCGATACTCATGAAGATGACAAAGACATACTCTCCTATCTGAAACACACCAGATATTAAGCTCCAATAAATATTTTATTTATGTATTATTTCAACCTTTATGTATTCAGGTTGAAGCCTTGTCCCCATCATCTCTACATTAAAAAATCCCCATAAGAGAACCATTTGAAGAACACTTTTTGGTTGCAGGTTCATGGACCCCTAAAGTGGTCTATGAACCAAAAAGGGTTCTCCTATGGGCCCAACCGAATAACCCTTTTGGAACCCTTTTTTTTTAAAGAGTGTAAACCATCATCTCTGTGCCTGGTCCAAGTTAGCAGCACAATAAATTAATACAGAATGTAACTCTGTACAATAAGTTGTATGTATACTGAACAAAAATATAAACGCACCATGCAACAATTTCAAAGATTTTACTGAGTTACAGTTCATATAAGGAAATCAGTCAATTGAAATAAATTCATTAGGCCCTAATCTATGGATTTCACATGACTGGGAATACAGATATGCACCTGTTGGTCACAGATACCTTTTAAAAAATGTAGGGCCGTGGATGGGGCTGTTACGGTGACCGTATTACCGCCACACCGGCGGTCATGAGTCATGACGGCAGTCAAATTCCACGTGACCGTTTAGTCACGGTAATTACGCTTCTCCAAGCTCTGATACTGCTGATGGTCATTAGTAGCCTACCAAACTTGCTAACTGCCTGGTACTCAGTACTCTATTGTCCCTCTAATCACTCTGACATCGAAAATCTAATCAAACACTTCATGAGAGCCCATGCACTCTATAGGCTATGCAATTGCGTGAGAAAACAGAGTGATGGCCTCTATTAAAAAGAGGGTGATCCCATCAGCTTTCTATTGGCTAGGCCTACTATATATATTTCTCAACTTTCCTAATAATATGCACATTGCTTCTCTTTACAACAGGAGTATAGCCTACCTGGCTGGCATGAAAATGAACCATGGGAAAAGTGTCCTCCATTTGCTATTTACTGTAAGTACATAGATGACATGTCTTTTTTTCCGCTGCCCCTGTTTCCAAACAGGCTGATGATAATTGTCCATTCTAAATCAAAACAAATTTCACACATATATTATTTAGTATATGTAAAGACAATATTCAATCAAGAATAGTGTGATGGGTGACAATATTAGCCTATTATTTGTGAATGATATATTATCACTTGTGAATGATGCCCAGCTTAAGGCAAGAAAAGCGCAACTTTTTCAAATCATAGTCACACACCTCATGTAGCCTAGCCCATAGGTGTATATGTTTTGATAAGGTTTGTATCACAACTAAAGTGGCTGAATAACTTCTTAAAATGAAGCACATTAATCCTCTTTACAACGGGTGTAGAGCCTAACTGGCATACATACGCAGCGCATGAGTTTCAAGTTTGGGGAAGATAATTTTCAGCAGAAAAATGCACCTTTGTAATAAAAGTAATACATGCATAATCACATTTGTGGTCACTTTCCTGCTAACGTGAAGAAATACCCTAATAAATTATCAACAATTGAAGCTAAATGCTCTCATCTGTTGTGTTAGGTTCATTGATTAAAACAGGGTTTTTGATGCTAGTGGTTGTATTAATTTGGGATCTATCGCGTCCCACAACTGTCCCAGACTATGTTTGAAATATTTATTTCTCGCACAGAATATAATAGGTCGCCTTCCGTGTGGCGCAGCGGTCTAAGGCACTGCAACACAGTGCTTGACGTGTCACTACAGACCCGGGTTCGATCCCAGGCTGGCGGCGCACAATTGGCCCAGCATCGTCCGGGTTAGGGAAGGGTTTGGCCGGCCAGGATTTCCTTGTCCCATCGCGCTCTAGCAACTCCTTGTGGTGGGCCGGGCGCCTGCAAGCTGACTTTGGTCGCCAGCTGGACGGTGTTTCCTCTGACACATTGGTGCGGCTGGCTTCCGGGTTAAGCGAGCAGTGTGTCAAGAAGCAGTGTGGCTTGGCAGGGTCGTGTTTCGGAGGACGCATGGCTCTCGACATTCGCCTCTCCCAAGTCCGTAGGGGATTTGCAGCGATGGGACAAGAATGTAACTGCCAATTGGGGAGAAAAAGCGGGTGAAAGTACAAAAAAAAGAAAAGAAGAATGGGTCGACTTTTGTACTATGGCGGATAGTAGATTGACATAGGCTAATGCTTTTGCTGTTTGTTAGGCCTACTCATCTTGTTGGCTGATGAAAAGTAAATGTGGACTGTTCTTCCAATTTCTTCAATATGTGTCTCAGAATTGAATAAGGACACGAGCAGTTGCGTCCCCAATGTCTGACTTCACGTGTAGCCTGTGAGAAAGACCCGATCACGTGATGGAGAGCCATGTGAGTTCTTCTGCAGGCATTACGGCCACACAAAAGGGATGCAGCCGGGAAATTCGAGGCATTATCAAGTGCTTGTCAAATTGTGAATGAGAGACTGATGAAGTGTGTACAGCTACAGCCTGCGCAAAAAACAAAGCAGAGCTCATGCCTTTCATGCAACTTTTTCAAATCATCATTAGAGTTGCATCATACAGCCTTTGAATGTATTAAAAATCTAAACATATAGCTCAACATTTGTATCACAACTAAAGTTACAGAAATAACTCTAAATTAAGCATATAGTAGTACCTGTTTCTTTGTTAACAGCTCAACACAGAATAGCCACATGTGCGCAATCCCTCAAATCGTTTGGAGACAATATCCTTTCTATGTAAAATTGTATTCTTGATACTATAAAATAATATAAAATAATGCCACGAAATTCTAAGCAAATCTTGTCTGCTAAATTAACTAGTGTAGCCCACAGCCACATGGCATAGCCAGATCAGGGCCTAACATAAGGACACCTCAGAGTATGCTATTCTGTTATTCTGAAATAGACTACATTTTATTCATATCATGTTTCTTTAGACCTGTCTAAAATAAATAATGGATTTATTGTGATGGTTTAGGCTATATTACATGGATTTATTAGACTTTCTAAAATGTAGATGTTCCAAAGGTCTGTATCAGTGGCTTGTAGGCTATGCGTGGAAGCCAGGAGATGCTAAATGTGTTTATGTTAATTAACAGTCAATTACCGTGTTATTTGCTTGACAATCACCGGTTGACAAAAGGTCATGACCACCACAGCCCTAGCTGTGTTTATATTTTTGTTCAGTGTACAAAAGAGTTATATACATAAATACATACAGTACATGATTATCTGCACAATTAAAAACATCAAAAGCAATATGTCCATTATCCTTTTCACATGTGAGTTCCAAATATCTCTAACGGTCGCCCCAGCGTGAGTTGTTTTATGCACGTGATGTCAGAATGCACTCACTGTTCCAAAATGTGATTGTTACGCAATAGGACAGTTAACACACACTGCCTGCTAATTATCTATAGGCTATGTTTCAACTTGTCAATTTCAAATTATTTTCTAACACGTTTTATTTTCTAACAACAGTTTGAATTGAGGTGTGTTCCGCCTCCTCATTAATTCACATAAAAGTAGCCCATTTCAGTGTAGCGGACAATTTATGTTTGAGGCTTTACTGAGCTGGACAAACTTCTCTCTTCGAGGAGAGTCCAAGCACTTCCCTAGTGTTTCCGCAGATCAAGTATGCAGACATTTACAAAGTTTTGCACGAACTGGCACATTTTCTGGCTGGCGCTCGCAGTGCCTTCATTGTTGTTTTCCATACAAATAATAACTTTGGACATATGTGCGTTCCTATCAAAGTAAGTGCCTTATTTTCTGTAAAGTGCCTTGCAAAAGTATTCATCCCCCTTGGCATTTTTCCTATTTTGTTGCATTACAACCTGTAATTTAAATGGATTTTTTTTTGGATTTCATGTAATGGACATACACAAAATAGTCCAAATTGGTGAAGTGAAATGAAAAAAATAACTAGCATTTTTCCTATTTTGTTGCCTTACAACCTGGAATTAATATTGATTTTTTGGGGGTTTGTATCATTTGATTTACACAACATGCCTACCACTTTGAAGATGCAAAATATATATTTTTTTGTGGAACAAACAAGAAATAAGACAAAGAAACTGAAAACTTGAGCGTGCATAACTATTCACCCCCCAAAGTCAATATTTTGTAGAGCCACCCTTTGCAGCAATTACAGCTGCAAGTCTCTTGGGGTATGTCTCTATAAGCTTGGCACATCTAGCCACTAGGATTTTTGCCTATTCTTCAAGACAAAACTGCTCCAGCTCCTTCAAGTTGGATGGGTTCCGCTGGTGTACAGCAACCTTTAAGTCATACCACATATTCTCAATTGGATTGAGGTCTGGGCTTTGACTAGGCCATTCAAAGACATTTAAATGTTTCCCCTTAAACCACTTGAGTGTTGCGTTAGCAGTATGCTTAGGGTCATTGTCCTGCTGGAAGGTGAACCTCCGTCCCAGTCTCAAATCTCTGGAAGACTGAAACAGGTTTCCGTCAAGAATTTCCCTGTATTTAGCGCCATCCATCATTCCTTCAATTCTGACCAGTTTCCCAGTCCCTGTCGATGAAAAACATCCCCACAGCATGGTGGTGGCAGCATCATGCTTCACTGTGGGGATGGTGTTCTCGGGGTGATGAGAGGTGTTGGGTTTGCGCCAGAAATAGTGTTTTCCTTGATGGCCAAAAACCTCTATTTTAGTCTCATCTGACCAGAGTACCTTCTTCCATATGTTTGGGGAGTCTCCCAAATGCCTTTTAGTGAACACCAAACAAGTAATTTTGTTAATTCCACTTCACCAATTTGGACTATTTTCTGTATGTCCTTTACATGAAATCAAAATAGAAATATATTTAAATTACAGGTTGTAATACAACAAAATAGGAAAACCGCCAAGGAGGATGAATACTTTAGGAAGGCACTGTATGCACGCTCAAGATTTCTGTTTTCTTATTTCTTGTTTGTTTCACCCCCAAAAACTATTTTGCATCTTCAAAGTGGTAGGCATGTTGTGTAAATCAAATGATACAAACCCCCAAACAATCCATTTTAATTCCAGGTTGTAAGGCAACAAAATAGGAAAAATGCCAAGGGGGGTGAATACTTTCGCAAGCCACAGTATATCGTGTTGTCGTTTCTACTGTAGTATATATACAGTGGGGAGAACAAGTATTTGATACACTGCCGATTTTGCAGGTTTTCCTACTTACAAAGCATGTAGAGGTCTGTAATTTTTATCATAGGTACACTTCAACTGTGAGAGACGGAATCCAAAAACAAAAATCCAGAAAATCACATTGTCTGAGTTTTTAATAATTAATTTGCATTCTATTGCATGACATAAGTATTTGATACATCAGAAAAGCAGAACTTAATATTTGGTACAGAAACCTTTGTTTGCAATTACAGAGATCATACGTTTCCTGTAGGTCTTGACCAGGTTTGCACACACTGCAGCAGGGATTTTGGCCCACTCCTCCATACCTTCTCCAGATCCTTCAGGTTTTGGGGCTGTTTTGGGGCTGTTCTCCCCACTGTATATGTATGCATAGACCATAATGTATTTACAGTTTTATTCACATGTTTTCAAGTACTGGTGACAAATAATGTATTCTGATTATTGCATAGATTGTAATGGACACCTATGATGTGTGTAAAATAATTCTTTTGAAGGTTGTACTGATTATAATCAGCTAATGCTTAGCTATTTGCCAGCTAAGTGTGGCGCCATGTTTGTTGACATTATACAATGAATTCTGGGTGTCCCGCAAACGTCTGTCAGAGCAAAGATGTTATATTGAGGTGAAAGAATTGTTCACTCATCTTTCGAGTAAACTTCTGGAAGTGAATGAAGGGAAGTGAATGATCGTCGACGACACACCCCCTTCAACATGCATACTGCAAACAGACGAAACTCATCTTGTCTCTTATTATCTTTGGTTGACGGAAGAAAAAAACATTGCGGCGTGCACAAACTACCCATCGTCGGATTACTTTCGATTTCTAGGAAGTGTTTTACTCAATTATTTAGCTCAATGGTGAGCTCAACCATGATGTGATGAATTATAAACAGTCATTGCTATTAGCTAATTCATATTGTGGTTTCTGTCAGCGGAGAGTTATCTAAATATGCTTGTGTTACTTCAGTCTTTCCTCAGTTGGCGCTAGGACAAATGTAGCCTACACTTTCCGGTTTGGAGGATTGTGTTATGCTGTCGCTACTTCTGTGAATGTCTGAACATTGCATCCAAAAATAAACTGGCCACATTCAGGACATAACTTTGTAAGGACTGTGTTTGTGCTAAATGTTTCTGTGAAAAAACAGTGTGGCCAGCTCAAATCCTGACTGTTGCGTCAATCGAAACTGGACCTTCTAAATAAGCGTTCCAATCACACTGGTTTGAGCGTACGCTGCAGGGACCACTGTCGAATGATCACACCCGTTTGTTGGTACGTGTGAAAAGGTTAATCCATCCCTCCATCCTTCCTCCAACCCACTCATCCATCTATCTGTTCGTCTTTCTGTGCATCCCTATGTTTTTCATCTAGCCAGTGGTCACCAACCGGTCGATCTTCAAGGCATTCTTAGTCGATCACCAAACATTTCTGTAGAAAAGCCTAAGATAAAGGCTTGTGCTCCATTTTTGGCTTGGCGGTAGGTGCACTTGATTCAGAAGCCCTGTGCACCAGGTAGGCAAAGTGTCCCCATTTTGAACCATTTAATTTCTGAAAAGACAAACTCCACCTACCTGGCGGACAGGGAGATCTGTGGCTAAATCGAGTGTGCCTACTGCACTGGTCAATCGGATAGCTCATATCACCGTGCCTACAGCTTCCACGACCCTGGCCACAGCAAAGTGAGCCTACGTGAGATTTCATAACTTTTAAAACCATGACCAGAGAGAGACTGTCAAAGAATACAGCAAAGATCTGCTGTTTTTATGAGTGAGTTCATGTCTAAGTTTATTCAGCACTGTCAACAATGTTTTTACTCAACACTATTACAAAACATAAAACGCGCTTTTCCCTACTTCCAATCACACTGCAGCTGCAATGAATGAGTAGCCAAGTGTATCAATAGTCCATAATTTTTATTATTATTAGCAGCTCGTCATGTCTATTTTAATATCAAGGAATATTTCACTTTATCTGGTCATAGGAACAACATGAATTTGTGCATGAGGCAGATGTGGTGCGACTCGAGTTTCGCAGGTGGAAGACTGTTTTTCTGGTCAGTCTCACCGGAAGAAAGGAAGGCGAGAGCAGGGACCGTGAGAGGCGGACCCTCTGCTGCTCTCTCCCTCCCTCCGCTGAGACTAATGGTATGTTCAAAACAACTAGGAACTCGGAAATGTCCGATTTCCGACTTCAGTGCGTTCAAGACAACTGGGAACTCAGAAAAAATACTAGATCCGACTGGGAAAAATTGTTTTGAACGGTCATCCAACTTCCAAGTCGGAAACTCTGGCATCTTCATAGGGCTCCGACTTTCGGACCTGTAGATCACTGACGTCGTTTTTTTCTCCCAGAGTTCCCAGTTGTCTTGAAAACACCATGACCATCAGATGCAGGTACCATCAGTCCAGTAAAATAAAAAAGCTGTGCCTCGTAAGTGCTACACCAACTGATCTATTTTGTTATCAAAGCTGGATTTTTGAAATATAATATGGTCTGAGAAGAACAACATTGGCAGGCCAGGCATATAGCCAGTATGCTGTGTGATAATGTATTAGGCCTACTGCACCAACCTCATTCCTACAGAACTGTTTTTATTAGGTAAAAAAAAATCTGAGCGGTAGATCTCAGCTTGCTTTTTCACTGCGAAAGTGATCTTGACTCAGAAAAGGTTGGTTACCAGTGGTCTACAAAGTATGCTGTATGCGTGTGTGTGTGTGTGTGTGTGTGTGGTGGACATGGATGGCAGCTACAGTACATCAGTTACCTGTAGTGTGGGTACGTGCATGACCCTTGTGAAAGGAGACTCAAACATCATGGAGATACAGGAGCAGATGGTCACTACGATCATCACCCAATCTAGATAGGTGACCAGCCCCAGGAGATCACTGAGGAAAAAAGAACACACACAGGCACACAACACACACACATACACGCACACGCAGACATACAGGCATACAGGCATGTACACACACGCGTGCAGACACACAGACACACATACACACAAAAACAGGCATAAACACACACTAGTTTAGTAAGGAACACACAAATGCAGATCCTTATTAGACCCATCACTGCAGTGTGGGTTGTAAGTGGGCCATGCTACTTTTGCATTAGTTCTGATGAAATAATCTGTTTTATAAAACCGCACACACAGATTCCATAATTAGTGGGATCATCTAAGGACTGTGATTGAGTGTGCATGAGTGTGTGTGTGTGTGTGTGTTCGCGAGCTTGCACGTATGCATAGTTTGTCTTTGTGCAATGTGTCTGTATGCTAATGCTGGGATGTTTGTGTGCGCTCGTGCATGCATATGTATCCGACCGCACTGCAGCCCTACAGCACCATCCCAGCTAGATCTGTATGAAAGTCCCCTGGCACCCAGATAGACCCTGATAGAAATTAATTTCTCTCTTCGTTTGATAATCAGAGCTGGAGCCTGGGAACCTGGGCAGAACTCCAATCAGTTTATGTAATGTCAAAAAACCTATTTCACAGCTTTTAAGTTTTGAAATCTTCATCCCTCATACAGTGAGGGAAAAAGTATTTGATCCCCTGCTGATTTTGTACGTTTGCCCACAGACAAAGACATGATCAGTCTATAATTTTAATGGTAGGTTTATTTGAACAGTGAGAGACAGAATAACAACAAAATAATCCAGAAAAACAAATGTCAAAAATGTTGGGTTCTCACCCAAGATTTGACAGTACATGGCCCCGTCCATCGTCCTTTTGATGCGGTGAAGTTGTCCTGTCCCCTTAGCAGAAAAACACCCCCAAAGCATAATGTTTCCACCTCCATGTTTGACGGTGGGGATAGTGTTCTTGGGGTCATAGGCAGCATTCCTCCTCCTCCAAACACGGCGAGTTGAGTTGATGCCAAAGAGCTCCATTTTGGTCTCATCTGACCACAACACTTTCACCCAGTTCTCCTCTGAATCATTCAGATGTTCATTGGCAAACTTCAGACGGCCCTGTATATGTGCTTTCTTGAGCATGGGGACCTTGCGGGCGCTGCATGATTTCAGTCCTTCACGGCGTAGTGTGTTACGTAGTGTGTTTTCTTGGTGACTATGGTCCCAGCTGCCTTGAGATCATTGACAAGATCCTCCCGTGTAGTTCTGGGCTGATTCCTCACCATTCTCATGATCATTGCAACTCCACGAGGTGAGATCTTGCATGGAGCCCCAGGCAGAGGGAGATTGACAGTTCTTTTGTGTTTCTTCCATTTGCGAATAATCACACCAACTGTTGTCACCTTCTCACCAAGCTGCTTGGCGATGGTCATGTAGCCCATTCCAGCCTTGTGTAGGTCTACAATCTTGTCCCTGACATCCTTGGAGAGCTCTTTGGTCTTGGCCATGGTGGAGAGTTTGGAATCTGATTGATTGATTGCTTCTGTGGACAGGTGTCTTTTATACAGGTAACAAGCTGAGATTAGGAGCACTCCCTTTAAGAGTGTGCTCCTAATCTCAGCTCATTACCTGTATAAAAGACACCTGGGAGCCAGAAATCTTTCTGATTGAGTGGGGGTCAAATACTTATTTCCCTCATTAAAATGCAAATCAATTTATAACATTTTTGACATGTATTTTTCTGGATTTTCTTGTTGTTATTCTGTCTCTCACTGATCAAATAAACCTACCATTAAAATTATAGACTGACCATTTCTCTGTCAGTGGGCAAACGTACAAAATCAGCAGGGGATCAAATACTTTTTTCCCTCACTGTAAGAGATTGGTATTGTTTTTAGATACAGTTGAAGTCGGAAGTTTACATACACATAGGTTGGAGTCATTAAAACTTGTTTTTCAACCACTCCACAAATTTCTCGTTAACAAACTATAGTTTTGGCAAGTCGGTTAGGACATCTACTTTGTGCATGACACAAGTAATTTTTCAAACAATAGTTTACAGACAGATTATTTCACTTATAATTCACTGTATCACAATTCCAGTGGGTCAGAAGTTTACATACACTAAGTTGACGGTGCCTTTAAACAGCTTGGAAAATTCCAGAAAATTATGTAATGGCTTTAGAAGCTTCTGATAGGCTAATTGACATCATTTGAGTCAATTGGAGGTGTACCTGTGGATGTATTTCAAGGCCTACCTTCAAACTCAGTGCCTCTTTGCTTGACATCATGGGAAAATCAAAAGAAATCAGCCAAGACCTCAGAAAATAAATTGTAGATCTCCACAAGTCTGGTTCATCCTTGGGAGCAATTTCCAAACGCCTGAAGGTACCACGTTGATCTGTACAAACAATAGTACGCAAGTATAAACACCATGGGACCACGCAGCCGTCATACCGCTCAGGAAGGAGACGCGTTCTGTCTCCTAGAGATGAACGTACTTTGGTGCAAAAAGTGCAAATCAATCCCAGAACAACAGCAAAGGACCTTTTGAAGATGCTGGAGGAAACAGGTACAAAAGTCTCTATATCCACAGTAAAACGAGTCCTATATCGACATAACCTGAAAGGCCGATCAGCAAGAAGCCACTTCTCCAAAACTGCCAGAAAAAAGCCAGACTACGGTTTGCAACTGCACATGGGGACAAAGATCATACTTTTTGGAGAAATGTCGTCTGGTCTGATGAAACAAAAATAGAACTGTTTGGCCATAATGACCATCGTTATGTTTGGAGGAAAAACGGGGTGGCTTGCAAGCCGAAGAACACCATCCCAACCGTGAAACACGGGGTTGGCAGCATCATGCTGTGGGGGTGCTTTGCTGCAGGAGGGACTGGTGCACTTCACAAAATAGATGGCATCATGAGGAAGGAAAATTATGTGGATATATTGAAGCAATATCTCAAGACATCAGCCAGGAAGTTAAAGCTTGGTTGCAAATGGGTCTTCCAAATGGACAATGACCCCAAGCATACTTCCAAAGTTGTGGCAAAATGGCTTAAGGACAAAAAAGTCAAGGTATTGGAGTGGCCATCACAAAGCCCTGACCTCAATCCTATAGAAAATGTGTGGGCAGAACTGAAAAAGCATGTGCGAGCAAGGAGGCCAACAAACCTGACTCAGTTACACCAGCTCTGTCATGAGGAATGGGCCAAAATTCACCCAACTTATTGTGGGAAGCTTGTGGAAGGCTATCCGAAACGTTTGATCCAAGTTAAACAATTTAAAGGCAATGCTACCAAATACTAATTGAGTGTATGTAAACTTCTGACCCACTGGGAATGTGATGAAAGAAATAAAATCTGAAATAAATCATTCTCTTTACTATATTCTGACATTTCACATTCTTAAAATAAAGTGGTGATCCTAACTGACCTAAGACAGGACATTTTTAGTAGGATTAAAGTCAGGAATTGTGAAAAACTGAGTTGAAATGCATTTGGCTAAATTGTATATAAACTTACGACTTCAACTGTAAATAGCAAGACAAAAGAAAATAAACAACCCGATTATGCAATGTTAACCCATCAACAAATCAATGGGAGTAGAAGACTTACTAAAGCTGGTGGTATTTGGAGTTCACCGCTCCTGTTATAGGATCTGTTTTCGATCTGGACAAAAATGGACAAACAAATAGACATGAATACAGATTATATTTTCTTTTTCATAGCATGTGTTGATAAAACAGCAGTTTTTATTTTTCTGTTCAGCTGTTCATTAATGTAGCAAAGTTTGGGTAGCACTTTACATTGCAGCACAGAATAAATGGGTATTAACATAGTAGTAGAGTGCCTTGAGCTATAGTCAATTCAAATGTTTTTCATTGGTAGAGCCTTGTTCTTGAACACTTCTGCCTTGGTTGGTGAGCACCCCTCCTCTTTTCCATTGTTTGCTTACATGCAAGTCATCCTAACTATTTAAGTGTTAAACTTATTACAACTCATCCTAAGACATTCTGATGGTTTAACATTCTGTTAGGGGGTAGATCAGCTTTAATATTGCAGATAGATTTTAACTTCCATCAATGTAATTGTCTGCATCACTTCCAATCCCCCATATATTATTTTTTCGCTAATATAGATATATATATATATACACACAGTGAGGGAAAAAAGTATTTGATCCCCTGCTGATTTTGTACGTTTGCCCACTGACAAAGAAATGATCAGTCTATAATGTTAATGGTAGGTTTATTTGAACAGTGAGAGACAGACTAACAACAACAAAATCCAGAAAAACGCATGTCAAAAATGTTATACATTGATTTGCATTTTAATGAGGGAAATAAGTATTTGACCCCTCTCAATCAGAAAGATTTCTGGCTCCCAGGTGTCTTTTATACAGGTAACGAGCTGAGATTAGGAGCACACTCTTAAAGGGAGTGCTCCTAATCTCAGTTTGTTACCTGTATAAAAGACACCTGTCCACAGAAGCAATCAATCAATCAGATTCCAAACTCTCCACCGTGGCCAAGACCAAAGAGCTCTCCAAGGATGTCAGGGACAAGATTGTAGACCTACACAAGGCTGGAATGGGCTACAAGACCATCGCCAAGCAGCTTGGTGAGAAGGTGACAATAGTTGGTGCGATTATTCGCAAATGGAAGAAACACAAAATAACTGTCAATCTCCCTCGGCTTGGGGCTCCATGCAAGATCTCACCTCGTGGAGTTGCAATGATCATGAGAACGGTGAGGAATCAGCCCAGAACTACACGGGAGAACCTTGTCAATGATCTCAAGGCAGCTGGGACCATAGTCACCAAGAAAACAATTGCTAACGCACTACGCCGTGAAGGACTGAAATCCTGCAGCGCCCGCAAGGTCCCCCTGCTCAAGAAAGCACATATACAGGCCCGTCTGAAGTTTGCCAATGAACATCTGAATGATTCAGAGGAGAACTCTGTGAAAGTGTTGTGGATGAGACCAAAATGGAGCTCTTTGGTATCAACTCAACTCGCCGTGTTTGGAGGAGGAGGAATGCTGCCTATGACCCCAAGAACACCATCCCCACCGTCAAACATGGAGGTGGAAACATTATGCTTTGGGGGTGTTTTTCTGCTAAGGGGACAGGACAACTTCACCGCATCAAAAGGACGATGGACGGGCCATGTACCGTCAAATCTTGGGTGAGAACCTCCTTCCCTCAGCCAGGGCATTGAAATTGGGTCGTGGATGGGTATTCCAGCATGACAATGACCCAAAACACACGGCCAAGGCAACAAAGGAGTGGCTCAAGAAGAAGCACATTAAGGTCCTGGAGTGGGCTAGCCAGTCTCCAGACCTTAATCCCATAGAAAATCTGTGGAGGGAGATGAAGGTTCGAGTTGCCAAACGTCGGCCTCGAAACCTTAATGACTTGGAGAAGATCTGCAAAGAGGAGTAGGACAAAATCCCTCCTGAGATGTGTGCAAACCTGGTGGCCTACTACAAGAAATGTCTGACCTCTGTGATTGCCAACAAGGGTTTTGCCACCAAGTACTAAGTCATGTTTTGCAGAGGGGTCAAATACTTATTTCCCTCATTAAAATGCAAATCAATTTATAACATTTTTTGACATTCGTTTTTCTGGATTTTTTTGTTGTTATTCTGTCTCTCACTGTTCAAATAAACCTACCATTAAAATTATAGACTGATCATTTCTTTGTCAGTGGGCAAACATACAAAATCAGCAGGGGATCAAATACTTTTTTCCCTCACTGTATATATATATATATATATATATATATATATATATATATATATATATATATATATATATATATATATATATATATATATATATATATATATATAGACACTTCCTTATTTTCCATGAAAACATACATGGAATGAATTTGAATAGGAAATATAGCAAAACTTATAGTAAATGTAGTCATTGACAACGTTAGAAATAATGATTTTTAATTGAAATAATAATTGTGTCCTTCAAACTTTGCTTTCGTCAAAGAATCCTCCACACTTAGACAATCCAAAATGTGTGATCCAAGATGGGGTAGTAGTGCGGTCGTGTATTGTGTTGTGTCCTCGTGTAAATAGCCAGTTTTTTTAGTTTTTTGTCTTTTATTCGTATATATTTCTCTATCTCACTTTCCATCCTTTAACTAAATCTACTTTCCTGCAACCACCTCATCCAATGTGGAACGGATTCTATTATTTCTTTATTTTTATCAAGAACCTACGGCTGAAACTAGCCAGCTAGCCAGCTAACTAGCTACTTGCTATTAGCCACTGTTAGCGGTCTTCACCACCGTCAATAGCCTGCACTACCTACCAGACAGCTCTAGCCTGGACAATTATCGGCCAGTCTGCACAGCGTGCTATCGACCCAGAGCATATCGGATTTTCTGCCGGAATCCCTGAATCACTGGACCTTAACACCGGACCATCGCAACTAGCTAGCTGCAACCGCATGGCTGTTGTTGGCTAATCACATCTTCCCGACGTACCAGTTAGCCTTGAGCTAGCCTCGAGCCAGGCCCATCTCCCGGCTATCTACCTCTCTGTCAACCGGACGGGACCTCCTAGTGTCGACACAGAGCCCCGCCGATCCATCACGACTGGTCTGCCGATGTTATCATCTGATGTGGTTTCAAAAGGCTTCCCGTTGCGACGACCACGAAGATCCATCTGCTAGCCCCGGCCCGCTAGCACGCGCAATCAACAGCAGTGCCTCCTGCTCGCCTGTGCTTTAGCAGCCTACGATCTGCTCCCAGACTTACTTAGTGCTGTTCACTGGACCTTATGATCACTCAGCTACACAGCTAATGCCTGCTGGACTGTTCCTTTACACGGTACCCCATCCTGTTTATCTGTTTAGCCTCAGCCCAAACTTTCATCGCCATTACCAGTTGTTGTTTTAGCCCTCTCGAATAACACCTGTGATTGCGTTATGCCTCTCTCCCATGTCAATATGCCTAGCCTATTGCTGTTTGGATTAGTTCTTATTATACAATTTCACTGTAGAGCCCCAAGTTCAGCTCAACCAGCCTCAGAGAGCTCCTTTGTCCCACCCCCCATACACGCGGAGACCGGCTCAATCGGTACCTCCAGTGATGCTATCTCTTTCATAGTTACCCAAATGCTTAGGTGTACCTCCACTGTACTCATATCCTTGCATATCCTTGTCTGTACATAATGCCCTGGATCTATTCTACAACACCCGAAAATCTGCCCCTTTTCTCTGTACCCAACGCACTAGAAGACAGTTCTTAAAGCCTTTAGCCATATCCTTATTCTATTCCTCCTCTGTTCCTCTGGTGATGTAGAGGTTAACCCAGGCCCTGTAGCCCCCAGTATCACTCCTACCCCCCCAGGCGCTATCATTTGTTGACTTCTGTAACCGTAAAAGCCTTGGTTTCTTGCATGTTAACATCAGAAGTCTCCTCCCCAAGTTTGAGTTATTCACTGCGTTAGCACACTCTGCCAACACTGATGTTCTAGCAGTGTCTGAATCTTGGCTTAGGAAGGTCACCAAAAATTCAGAAATTTCCATTCCGAACGACAACATTTTCCATCTAGATATAACTGCCAAAGGGGGCGGAGTTGCAATCTACTGCAGAGCTCTATCATACTATCCAGGTCTGTGCCCAAACAGTTTGAGCTTCTACTTCTAAAAATCCATCTTTCCAGAAATAAGTCTCTTACTGTTGCCGCTTGCTACACCAGTCTGAAATATGGCTTTTTCTTTGCAACTCTGCCTAGAAGGTCAGCATCCCAGAGTCGCCTCTTCACTGTTGACGTTGAGACTGGTGTTTTGCGGGTACTATTTAATGATGCTGCCAGTTGAGGACCTGTGAGGCGTCTGTTTCTCAAACTAGACACTCTAATGTATTTGTCCTCTTGCTCAGCTGTGCACCGGGGCCTCCCGCTCCTCTTTCTATTCTGGTTAGAGACAGTTTGTGCTGTTCTGTGAAGGGAGTAGTACACAGCGTTGTACGAGATCTTCAGTTTCTTGGCAATTTCTCGCATGGAATAGCCTTCATTTCTCAGAACAAGAATAGACCGACGAGTTTCAGAAGAACATTTTTTTCTGGCCATTTTGAGCCTGTAATCGAACCCACATTTGCTGATGTTCCAGATACTCAACTAGTCTCAAGAAGGCCAGTTTTATTGCTTCTTTAATCAGCAAATTTTTCAGCTGTGCTAACATAATTGCAAAAGGGTTTTCTAATGATCAATTAGCCTTTTAAAATGATAAACTTGGTTAGCAAATGCAACGTGCCATTGGAACAGAGGACTGATGGTTGCTGATAATGGGCCTCTGTACGCCTAAGTAGATATTCCATTAAGAATCAGCTGTTTCCAGCTACAATAGCCATTTACAACATTAACAATGTCTACACTGTATTTCTGATCAATTTGATGTTATTTTAATGGACAATTTTTTTTTATTGTCTTTCAAAAACAAGGACATTTCTAAGTGACCCCAAACTTTTGAACGGTAGTGTATGTGTGTGTATATATATATATATATATATATATATATATATATATATATATATATATATATATATATATATATATATATATATATACATACATACATATAAATACATATACATATACACATATCCTTTAAAAAAAAAAAAAAAAATTCCTTTATTACTTTCCAACCCCACCACCCATCCCCTAATTCGAGTAAAATAGTGAACAACATTAGGCCTCTACTTCCAGCTTATACATACTATATACATTTTATGGACACAGTCAATTTTACAATAGTTCTATTTTGTTTGTTTTTACTCCTGAACTTCCTCTACCCTCATCATCTCTGATAATTTTCATGATGTCCATTCGGTTTGCTTCTATATGCCATATCTTTCAAACTGTGCTCTTTCACAAAAGTTCTTAACCTATAACCTGTATACTTATTATGGACATAGTATGTTTTACATTAGTTATCTTGTTGTTATTAGTTGTTATTAGTCCCAATCTTCAGCTCAATTCAATTCAACCCCTCCAATCTATCTGTTAATACCATCCATATTGGATTTCTATTTGCCATATATTTTTCAACTGTACTGTGATGTTTCACAAAAGTTCTGAACCCTTCTATTCTCATTGTTTCTACAAATTGTAAATTGAAAATAAATTGTTTTGCTAAAAGTATTATTATATTATTGATCGATTGACTATGACTTTTCAGATCACCCAGTAGTGCTATCTGCAGGGTTAGCTCCAGGTAAATATTGCAATCCTTCAGCCATTCCTGGACCTATGACCATAAACAAGCTACAAATGGACAGTACCAAAACAAATGATTATGTCTCTTCGCAGCAAAATCTGCAAAGCTGGGAAGATTGTATCCCCCATATAAATAACATTCTATTGGTAGCAAGAATTTTGTATAATAATTTAAATTGAAAAATTATAAGTTTTGAGTCCGGCGTCTTTTTGCATATCAGTTCATTAACCATTTGCAATGGAATGAGTATGTCAAAAATCTCTTCCTAACTATTTTGCAATCTATATGGGACGGCTGTCAATCATTTGTTCCTTAAATTAAACTTGTATTTAATTTTCTAACCAATTATGGTCTTGCAAGCTCTTTCCCAACATTGCAGTAATCAATATCAGTAGTACTACAACATAATGTAAAGTAGAACAAAAACACACGAGAAATATAAATAAAAAGAACACGAGAAAGTAAGTAAGCTATATACAGACAGGGTCAGTGCCAAGACCATATTTACAATGTGCAGGGATACTGAAGTGGTAAGGGTTGATATGACATTTTAATGGCGTCAGACTAAGGCTTTACTTCTGTCCTCATGCTCCTAGACCTTAGTGTCACTTTCAAAACCATCGATCACCACATTATTTTGGAGAGATTGTAAACCCTAATTGGCTTATGCAGACAAGTTCTTGCCTAGTTTAGATCTTATCTGTCGGAAAGATATCAGTTTGTCTCTGTGGATAGTTTGTCCTCTGACAAAACAATGGTACGTTTCGGTGTTCCTCAAGGTTCCGTTCTAGGACCACTATTGTTTTTATTACATACAGTGCCTTCAGAAAGTATTCACACCCCTTAACTTTTTCCACATTTTGTTTTGTTACAGCCTTAATTTATAATGGCTTAAATTAAGATTGTGTGTCACTGGCCAACACACAATAACCACTAATATCAAAGTGTAATTATGTTTTTTTATTTTAATGTTAACAAATTAACTAAAAATGAAAAGCTGAAATGTCTTGAGTCATTAAGCATTCAACCCTTTTGTTATGACAAGCCTAAATAAATTCAGGAGTAAAAATTTGCTTAATTGGTAAAAATAAAAATGTATCAGACAATGAATATCCCTTTAAGCATGGTGCAGTTTTTAATTACACGTTGGATGGGGTATCAATACACCCAGTCACTACAAAGATACAGGCGTCCTTCCTAACTCAGTTGCCAGAGAGGAAGGAAACCACTCAGGGATTTCAGCATGAGGCCAATGGTGACTTTAAAACAGTTACATAATTGGATGGCTGCGATAAGAGAAAACTGAGGATGGATCAACAACATTGTAGTTAATCCACAATACTAACCGAAAAGACAGCATGGAAAGAAGGAAGCTTGTACAGAATACAAATATTCCAAAACATGCATCCTGTTTGCAATATGGCACTAAAATAAAACTGAAAAAAGATTGGCAAAGAAATGAACTTCATGTCCTGAATACATGTCCGGATATAGTTATGTTCGGGGCAAATCCAACACAACATATCATTGAGTACCACTTCATATTTTCAAGCATGGTGGTGGATGCATCATGTTATGGCTATGCTTGTCATCAGCAGGACTAGGGAGTTTTTTAGGATAAAAAGAAAAGGAATAGAGCTAAGCACAGGCAAAATCCTAGAGGAAAACCTGGTTCAGTCTGCTTTCCAAAAGACACTGGGAGAAACGTTCACCTTTTAACAGGACAATAACCTAAAACACAAGGCCAAACATACACTGGAGTTGCTAACCAAGACAAAATTGAATGATCCTGAGTGGCCTAGTTACAGTTTTGACATAAATCGCCTTGAAACTCTATTGCAAGACTTGAACATGGCTACTAGCAATGATCAACAACCAACTTGACAGAGCTTGAAGATTTTTTTTTTTATAATCATGTGCAAATATTGTACAATCCACATGTGCAATGCTCTTAGAGACTTACCCAAGAAGACTCACACCTGTAATTGCTGCCAAATATGTTTCTAAGTGAGCTGAATGCCAAAGGTGATTCTAATATGTATTGACTCAGAGGTGTGAATACTTATGTAAATTAGATATTTATGTATTTCATTTTCAATACATTTGCAAAAACATGTTTCTACTTTGTCATTATGGAGTATTGCGTGTAGATGGGTGAGAGAAATCAATTTAATCAATTTTGACTTCAGGCTGTAACACAATGTCAACTTTCACTGCTCTACAGACGACACACAGCTGTATATTTCGATGAAACATGGTGAAGCCCCAAAATTGCCTACGGTGGAAGCCTGTGTTTCAGAAATAAAGAAGTGGATAGTGGCAAATGTTTTACTTTTAAACTCGGACAAAACAGAGATGCTAGTTCTAGGTCCCAAGAAACAAAGAGTTCTGCTGTCGGATCTGACAAATCTCGATGGTTGTACAGTTGTCTCAAATAAAACTGTGAAGGACCTCGGAGTTACTCTGGACCCTGATATGTCTTTTGACAAACATATAAAAAAAATACTTAAGGAGCAGCTTTCTTTCATTTTAGTAACATTGCAAAAATCAGAAACTTTTTGTCAAAAAAGTATGCAGAAAAGCTAATCCATACTTTTGCCACTTCAACATTAGACTACTGCAATGCCCTACTCTCCGGCTTCCTGGATAAGGCACTAAATAAACTTCAGCTAGTGCTAAATATGGCTGCTAGAATCTTGACTAGAACCAAAAACAAATTATAATATTACTCCAGTGCTAACCTCTAGCTTCCTGTTCAGGCCAGGCCTGATTTCAAGGTTTTACTGCTAAAAACAAAACATTATATGGACTTGCTCCTACAAATGTCTCCAATTTGGTCCTGCTGTACATACCTACACACACGGTACGGTCACAAGACGCAGGCCTCCTTATTGTCCCTAGAATTTCTAAGCAAACAGCTGGAGGCAAGGCTTTCTCCTATAGAGCTACATTTTTATGGAATGATCTGCCGATCCATGTGAGAGACGCAGACTCGGTCTCAATCTTTAAGTCTTTACTGAAGACTCATCTCTTCAGTAGGTCCTATGATTGAGTGTAGTCTGGCCCAGGGGTGCAAAGGTGAACCTGCCTAGCCGGCTCCCCTCTCTCCACCGGGATTCTCTGCCTCTGACCCTATTACGGGGGCAGATGTCACTGACTTGCCGTCCCTATGAGGGGGTGCATCCCGTCATGCCAGACTTTTTTCGCTATACTCAACTTGAGTGGGTTGAGTCACTGATGTGATCTTCCTGTCCGATTTTGTGCCCCCTCGGGCTCTTGCGGTGGGGGAGATCTTTGCGGGCTATACTTGGCCTTGTCTCAGGGTAGTATATGTTGATATCAATTTGGTGGTGTGGGGGCTGAGCTTTGGCAAAATGGGTGGGGTTATATCCTGCCTGGTTGGCACTGTCCGGGAGTAACTTTGGATGGGGCCAGTGTCTCCCGAACCCCCGTCTCAGTCTCCAGTATCTGTGCTGCAATAGTCTATGTGCCGGGGGGCTAGGGTCAGTCTGTCCTATCTGGTGTAATTCTCCTGTCTTATCTGGTGTCCTGTGTGATCTTAGGTATGCCCCCTCTAATTCTCCCATCTCACTCTCTCTCCCCTCCCGGAGGACCTGAGCCCTAGGACCATGACTCAGGACTACCTGACCTGACCACTCCTGGCTGTCCCTGTCCCCAGTCCACCTTGTCGTGCTGCTGATCCAGTTTCTGCTGTTCTGCCTGCGGCTATGGAACCCTGATCTGTTCACTGGACGTGCTACCTTGTCCCAGACCTGCTGTTTAAACACTCTCTCTTCCTCTCCCTCTCTCGCCCTCTCTCTTTCTACCACACCTGCTGTCTCAACCTCTGAATGCTCGGCTATGAAAAGCCAGCTGACATTTACTCCTGAGGTGCTGACCTGTTGCACCCTCTATAACCACTGTGATTATTATTTGACTCTGCTGGTCATCTATTACGTTTGTAAATCTTAAAGAACGATCTAGCCTTACTGGCTCTTATAATCTCCACCCGGCACAGCCAGAAAAGGACTGGCCACCCCTCAAAGCCTGGTTCTTCACTAGGTTTTTTCCTAGTTTCCTGCCTTTCTAGGGATTTTTTCCTAGCCACCGTGCTTCTACATCTGCATTGCTTGCTCTTTGGGGTTTTAGGGTGGGTTTCTGTATAAGCACTTTGTGACAACTGCTGATGAAAAAGCTTTATAAATACATTTGATTGATTGATGTATAGGGGTAAGGTGACTAGTAGTCATGTGCATTTTTCCCTTTCAAGACAATTCAATACGTATCTAGATAAAGGGCTCCGATATGATACAGGAATTATCAGTTTTAGTTTAAAATGATTAGGTGGGATTCGGTTTGATTGGAGAATTAATCGAGTCGGTTCGATGCACTAACAGTTGTATAAACACATTCATTTTCCATTTTAAATTAAAATCTGCTGCTGATGGAGCTCATGAGGTGGGCCTCTCTGAGCTAGATCTGTCTGAGCTGACTTGTGTGTGTGTTAGATCAATAGAGGGGTTAGAGACAGCCAGGGCTTTCCCACGCAGTCAAATAGCTTCAGGGCTGCTGGGGAGATCTGTAGGGTGTGAGAGAACACTGCCTGGAGAACACTGAGAGGGCAGGGGAAACATCACACTCAGCATCTTACTGTAATAATTTATGTCTATGGTGTATGTACTGTGTGTGTATGTACTGTGTGTGTGTATGTACTGTGTGTGTGTGTGTGTGTGTGTGTGTGTGTGTGTGTGTGTGTGTGTGTGTGTGTGTGTGTGTGTGTGTGTGTGTGTGTGTGTGTGTGTGTGTGTGTGTGTGTGTGTGTGTGTGTGTATGATGTATGTCTATGGGGTATACTATGTAGGCACCTGATCTGAGCCATAAGGGAGACTAGGTATCTACCACCCCACTATCAGATTAGGGTGGGCAATGAAGCCTATGTATTTTGTCCCCCTACTTTGGTTCTGAAATCACCATCACCCACTAATTAACTTGTCATTTTTGCAGATTAAGTGTTTGAGCTAGTAATCTATCAATATTTATCGTTTACAAATTAGCTATGACATAGCCAATGAATATGTAGCACAACTTTGGATTTCACCCCATCTCAAAATGAAATGATTTTGACCAATTGGACGTTTTTAGTGAGCTTCTTTTCTCCTCCCGCTTTGGCCATGCAGTGCCCCTTGCAAAAGTGATTCCTCGTTATGAAATTATCAACTTTACCCTGTATGTCTAAAAATTCCCATATACACTGATTGTTTAAAGCAGAACCACCAAAACTATTGCTGATGGTGAACCTGAACAATCAAAATAAAATCTATTGTAAGCCCCGTTCAGCAGGTATAGCTTACTTTTATTCTGGTAAAACACAATTTTCAACAGTGCATAGATACTAATAACCTTACAAATTACATAGGTTGTCACTCAACTAATAAAGCCTAATATTGCACAAGCCATTTTTGCATTTGTATGCTGAAGGTGCCGCACAGATGTGCAAGATTAGGAACAGGCCATCTACGCGTTGTTCAGCGCGGAGCTGGGCAAAGTGCGACATTTGACTAGGCTACTGATTTTCCCTAGGGTTGGTTGGCATGCAAAACTTTTTTCGGAAGGTAGAATAAAGTAATATGAGCCCAAAACAGTTCTTATTGTTGATTCGTAACATTTCAATCGATTTTCTGACCGATGCATGCTACATTTGGATCGGTTTTGGGGTTCGCGGACCGATGCAGTCATATCTTAAACATTTGAATCTGGGACCGATGGGTTTCAGTGAATCGTTACATCCCTAGTGACTAGGCGTCAGGATATTTAATAAACAGAGTAGCAGTAGTGTATATGATGATTGTATGTGAGTGGGTGTGCGTGTGTGTAGAGTAAGTATGAATGTGTGTGTGTGTTATGTGTGTGTGAGCAAATGAAGTGTGTGTGTGTGTGTGTGTGACTGTGTGGAGTCCTGTGAGTGTGAATAGTCAGTGCAAAAATATGCATTAAATAAAAGGGTCAATGCAGGTAGTCCATTGAATAGATAGTCCATTAGTAGAGCATTGAAGCCCAAGGAAGTCGGTTAAGATGGAGTGTCATGGAGACATAACATGCACAGTTTGAGCTACTCCAGGAAGTGGCGTTGCAGGCTAGCTCAGTGCTGACCCTCTCACTGAGTAACTGAAGTTGAAGTCCAACCAGGATACTGTAGGCTACCGTCAGCAACTAAATTATAATCATAACTTATTCTGTGTGCGATTGAACAATAATCCGTTCAAGGACCATCTGGTGTAATAGAATCAATTATTGGTACGATGATTGTCTTCAAAATAGTAATATTTATACCAAGATTGACCACAAAGATTGCCATCTTTCTATTCACTATAATGGGGAATCCTGTTTTCTGCAAATAATGCCTGCAGTACCGTGGTCTGCCTTGAACTTCCGTGGCTTCATTGAGAGGGGGCAGTCGTTCTCCCCTGGTCTACAGCCTCAGGGCAAGTAATTGGCTTGACTTACGCATTGAAGCGTGCCCGCACTACTGTCCTACAGAAGTTTCTGAAGCGATGCTCTCTCCCCACAATGAAGAGAGGTTTATCAAAGTAAGGATGGTTCTCCCTCAGTTCCTCTTCCTGGACCTTCCTGCTCACACACACACACAAACAAACAAATTTACACATACACACACGCGCGCACACGCAAACACACACACACACACACACACACACACACACACACACACACACACACAGAAACAATGTCAACAGACACAATGCTAACAACACATAGAAAAAAAAAAAAAAAAAGATGTAACTCAGGAAAATAAGGCATGCCCATTTCATTATGTCCTTAAAGTGCAGGGTAATTTGTCAAACAAATAATGAAGCAAACTTCAAGGGTTCAAGGGTGGAGCAAAGGACTTTAGTTGCTGAGAGTGGGAAAACGTGAAAGGGTTGTAGATTGATGATTCACTGTAAATTGGTGATTGGCCTGTTCTGTGGTTCTGTACTGGGTACAACACCCTATGTGTGTGCATGTTTGTGTGTGTGTGTGTGTGTGTGTGTGTGTGTGTGTGTGTGTGTGTGTGTGTGTGTGTGTGTGTGAGAGTGTTTGTGTGTGTGTGAGTGTGTGTGTGTGTGTGTGTGTGTGTGTATGTGTGTGTGTGTGTGTGTATGTGTGTATGTGTGTGTGTGTGTGTGTGTGTGTGTATACCGCTTCATCTCGGCCTGCTCCTTTTTCTCCTGGATCATCTTGATCTCACTATCTTCTCGCTGGGCGTTACGATAACGCACTGTACTGGAATGCTACAGGGGAGAGGAAAGAAGGGTCAGGGTGTGTGTGAGTGTGTGTATGTGTTACGAAACCATCTAGCCAGCCTACAAATACAGCTCTGGAAGAAATTAAGAGACCACTGCAAATTTTTCTTCAATCAGCATCTCTACATGTATGACAGCCATTCCATTCCAGTGTCTGTTGAATTCCAATACAGGCACACCTCATTCTACTGAATTAGGTACTGATTAGGTGATCACCTGAACCAAATCTTATTTAACGAGGAAAAGTATAAAACCACTGCTGTGGTCATCACTATCCTCTTGCAATAGGACCAGCTGGATGGCAAAAACATTGCTAATAGTACCTCAAAAGTAATATTAATCAAAAAATAACTATTGACCATGCCAAAAGAGTTGAAAAGGAAAGTTTTGAGTGAGGAAAAGAAGGGTTAAATTCTGGCTTTACTAGGGATACAGTGAGCGTCAGGTTGCTTCCATCCTTAACATTTCAAAGACGGCGGTTCATAAGAACAAGGTCAAGCAGCAGACATTGGGGACAACAAAGCTACAGACCGGCAGAGGGCGAAAACGACTCTCTACTGACCGGGATGACCGCCAACTCATTCGAATGTCACTCCACAACCGTAGGATGACATCAAGTGACCTACAAAAAGAATGGCAAACGGCAGCTGGGGTGAAGTGCACGGCGAGGACGGTTTGAAACAGGCTCCTAGGGGCAGTGCTGAAGTCGTGCAAAGCTAGAAAAAAGCCCTTCATCAATGAGAAGCAAAGAAAAGCCAGGCTGAGGTTTGCAAAATACCATAAGGATTGGACCGTAGAGGACTGGAGTAAGGTTATCTTCTCTGATGAGTCCAATTTTCAGCTTTGCCCAACACCTGGTCATCTAATGGTTAGACGGAGACCTGGAGAGGCCTACAAGCCACAGTGTCTCACACCCACTGTGAAATTTGGTGGAGGATCGGTGATGATCTGGGAGTGCTTCAGCAAGGCTGGAATCAGGCAGATTTGTCTTTGTGAAGGACGCATGAATCAAGCCACGTACAAGGTTGTCCTGTAAGAAAACTTGCTTCCTTTTGCTCTGACATTGTTCCCCAACTCTGAGGATTGGTTTTTCCAGCAGGACAATGCGCCATGCCACACAGCCAGGTCAATCCGCCTGCGTCCGTAACGGGTCCGCGGTCAAACGACCACCCCTCATCACTGTCAAACGCTCCCTAAAACACTTTAGCGAGGAGGCCTTCCTAATTGACCTGGCCCAGGTATCCTGGATGGATATAGATCTCATTCCGTCAGTAGAGGATGCCTGGTTGTTCCTTAAAAGTAATTTCCTCTCAATCTTAAATAAACATGCCCCATTCAAAAAATACAGAACTAAGAACCGATATAGCCCCTGGTTCTCCTCAGACTTGAATGCCCTTGACCAGCACAAAAACATCCTGTGGCGTACAGCATTAGCATCAAATAGCCCCCGCGATATGCAACTTTTCAGGGAAGTTAGGAACCAATATACACAAGCAGTCAGGAAAGCAAAGGCTAACTTTTTCAAACAGAAATTTGCATCCTGTAGCACTAACTCCAAAAAGTTTTGGGACACTGTAAAGTCCATGGAGAATGAGAGCACTTCCTCCCAGCTGCCCACTGCACTGAGGCTAGGAAACACTATCACCACCGATAAATCTACAATAATCGAGAATTTCAACAAGCATTTTGCTACAGCTGGCCATGCTTTCCATCTGGCTACCACTAACCCGGCCACCAACTCTGCACCCTCTGCTGCAACTTGCCCACGCCCCCCGCTTCTCCTTCACACAAATTCAGACAGCTGATGTTTTGAAAGCGCTGCAAAATCTGGACCCCTACAAATCAGCTGGGCTAGACAATCTGGACCCTTTCTTTCTAAAACTAGCCGCGAAATTGTCGCAACCCCCTATTACTAGTCTGTTCAACCTCTCTTTCATAACGTCTGAGATCCCCAGAGATTGGAAAGCTGCCGCGGTCATCCCCCTCTTCAAAGGGGGTGACACTCTAGATCCAAACTGCTACAGACCTATATCCATCCTGCCCTGCCTTTCGAAAGTATTCGAAAGCCAAGTTAACAAACAGATCATCGACCATTTCGAATACCACCGTACCTTCTCCGCTATGCAATCCGGTTTCCGAGCTGGTCACGGGTGCACTTCAGCCACGCTCAAGGTCCTAAACGATATTATAACCGCGATTGATAATAGACAGTACTGTGCAGCCGTCTTCATCGACCTGGCCAAGGCTTTCGACTTTGTCAACCACCGCATTCTTATTGGCAGACTAAATAGCCTTGGTTTCTCAAATGACTGCCTCGCCTGGTTCACCAACTACTTCTCAGATAGAGTTCAGTGTGTCAAATCGGAGGGCCTGTTGTCTGGACCTATGGCAGTCTCTATGGGGGTGCCACAGGGTTCAATTCTTGGGCCGACACTTTTCTCCGTGTATATCAATGATGTCGCTCTTGCTGCTGGTGACTCTCAGATCCACCTCTACGCAGACGACACCATTTTGTATACATCTGGCCCTTCATTGGACACTGTGTGTTAGGCTAGGTGGGGACTCAGGCGCAGAGACGGACACACGGACAAAGAGGGTGAATTAAGATGTTGTTTATTCAGCGTGTTTTGGCAGAGAGAAGCAGTTCAGGGTGGAGCAGCTTCAGACCGGGGTAGGAGCTGAGTGGGGTGGAGAGCCAGTAGCACTGAGAGCTGGATGACGAGGATATCAGACAACAGATGAGCAGGTTGCGGCGTGGGAGTGGCAGGCAGGCAGGCAGCAGGAACAGACGGGATCTGGTCGAAGGAGAGACAGGTTACAAACGTGGCAGAGACAACTATAATGCTGAGAGGGTAACAACTAAACTGAGATTGCTGTACGGAGCCAAGTTACCACAGGTGGTGTAGGAACGAACTGGCGCTGGAGAGGTGGCCAGCCCGGGTAGATAACTGCTGGTTGATTGGTGACAATGAGCTGCAGCTGGATGTAACTGAGCAGGAGAGAGAATGGCCACGCCTCCTGACCTAGATCCTCTGACTGGGCTGCACAGCGGGAGGAGACAGACACAGACAACACACACAGGGAAAAAGGGAAAAGGAAAACAAGCGGGGACAGGAACAACAGTGCCGGACCGTAACACTGTGTTAACAAACCTCCAAACGAGCTTCAATGCCATACAACAATCCTTCAGTAGCCTTCAACTGCTCTTAAACACTAGTAAAACTAAATGCATGCTTTTCAATCGAACGCTGCTAGCACCCGCCCACCCGACTAGAATCACCACTCTCGACGGGTCTGACCTAGAGTATGTGGACAACTACAAATATCTAGGTGTCTGGTTAGACTGTAAACTCAACTTCCAGACTCACATAAAGAATCTCCAATCCAAAGTTAAATCTAGAATCGGCTTCCTATTTCGCAACAAAGCCTCCTTCACTCATGCTGCCAAACATGCCCTCGTAAAACTGACTATCCTACCGATCCTTGACTTCGGCGATGTAATTTACAAAATAGCCTCCAACACTCTACTCAGCAAATTGGATGTAGTCTATCACAGTGCCATCCGTTTTGTCTCCAAAGCCCCATACACTACCCACCACTGTGACCTGTACGCTCTTGTTGGCTGGTCCTCACTACATGTTCGTCGTCAAACCCACTGGCTCCAGGCCATCTATAAATCACTGCTAGGCAAATCCCCGCCTTATCTTAGCTCATTGGTCACCATAGCAGCACCCACCCGTAGTCTGCGCTCCAGCAGGTATATCTCTCTGGTCATTCCCAAAGCCAACACCTCCTTTGGCCGCCATTCCTTCCAGTTCTCTGCTGCCAATGACTGGAACGAATTGCAAAAATCTCTGAAGCTGGAGACTCTTATCTCCCTCAATAACTTTAAGCATCAGTTGTCAGAGCACCTTACCGATCACTGCACCTGTACACAGCCCATCTGAAATTAGCCCACCCAACTACCTCATCCCTATATTGTTATTTATTTTGCTCTTTTGCACCCCAGTATCTCTATTTGCACATAATCTCTTGCACATCTAGCATTCCAGTGTTAATACTATTGTAATTATTCTGCACTATAGCCTATTTATTGCCTTACCTCCATAACTTGCTACATTTGCACACACTGTATATATATTTTCTGTTGTATTTCTGACTTTATGTTGTTTTTTTTTTACCCCATATGTAACTCTGTGTTGTTTTTATTGCACTACTTTGCTTTATCTTGGCCAGGTCGCAGTTGTAAATGAGAACCTGTTCTCAACTGGCTTACCTGGTTAAATAAAGGTGAAATAAAATAAAATAAAAAATAAAATAAAAATCAAGGTGTGGATGGAGGACCACCAGATCAAGACCCTGTCATGGCCAGCCCAATCTCCAGACCTGAACCCCATTGAAAACTTCTGGAATGTGATCAAGAGGAAGATAGATGGTCACAAGCCATCAAACAAAGCCGAGCTGCTTGAATTTTTGCGCCAGGAGTGGCATAAAGTCACCCAACATCAATGTGAAAGACTGGTGGAGAGCATGCCAAGATGCATGAAAGCTGTGATTGAAAATCAGGGTTATTCCACCAAATATAGATTTTTGAACTCTTCCTAAGATAAAACATTACTATTGTGTTGTTGAAAAATGAACATTAACTTATTTTCTTGTTATTTTGACCAGTTGTCATTTTCTGCAAATAAATGCTCTAAATGACAATATCTTTATTTGGAATTTGGGAGAAATGTTGTCAGTAGTTTATAGAATAAAACAAAAATGTTAATTACACCCAAACACATACCTATAAATAGTAAAACCAGAGAAACTTTTTTTCAGTGGTCTCTTAAATTTTTTCCAGAGCTGTATATCTCATTTCGCTATGTCTAGGGGTCCTAGCCTGACTACCTGGTCCATAACCTGATATAACTGTGTGTATGTGACGTGAAAGTAAGAGTGAGTGGACCGGTGTTGAATGCATGTCCTAGGGAGATAGTGTACTTACCGGGTGCCAGTGCGATCTCTGCTCTGACTCTCGCTAGTCGGCCAGCCCAAGCAGCATGCAATGTTCATGGTGACAAAATAATAATATGTACAAAAAGAAACAAATATGCATGCCATGACAAAAGGTAAGATGCCAATCACCCACACAACACCCACATACAGACACACAGTAATTATTAGTGATGGGCACCAATATGGAAAACAATATAAGTTGCATTTTTTCGAACCGATATCAGTTTGAATTAATAACATTGAAACTGTGTGGAATTCACTTCCGCAGCTTTGTGAAGTCCAGACAACTTCTTGCTGATTGTCCATTGGGGCATGTGTGAATGTTCCTGGGGCCTAACCTACCCAACAATTTGAATACAATGGGAAGCCCATTGATGGCTCATCAGCAGGCAGTTAAGTAGGCAAAAGTGAGAGCCTGTGAGAGGATTTTGTGCCTGCAGGAAAAGTAATGTATGTTATTTTACAGAATAGTGTAGGTTAACACCAAGGACACCGATATCACTTATCAAGCCTTACTGGTGCTCGCCAAGCATCTGACCCTGGGTTGCTGCATCCTAGGGATGGGATGTGGAAATGGAAGTGTCCTGTGCGACTAAGCATTAAATAACACCATTCCTAACAGTGTGTGTGTGTGTGTGTGTGTGTGTGTGTGTGTGTGTTTCTCACATCCTGTGTGAGTGTCTCCAGGGACTTTCCTCTGCTGATCCTCTGACTAGTGGAGCCATGTCTCAGAGACCTGGAGAGAGAGCACAGGGTCAAAGGTTAAGACAGAGCTTTGAAATATACCGTTGGTGTGAGATTGTGTGTGTGTATATGTGCGTGGTGTACATGCTCGCCTGTTTTTGCATGCACATCAGTGTGTGTGTGTGTGTGTGTGTGTGTGTGTGTGTGTGTGTGCCCGCGTGTGAGTACACGTGCTTGTGTGTCTACAAGACCTGCGTTCTTGGCGTATATGGTGTTGGACACTGAGGATGGAGCGCTCTTTCAGTGGTTGGCCCTCAAAGGATCCACTCAGCATACGCTGTCTGGTACAAGCCCTGAAACACACAGAACAGGAGACATATTCACAGCACAGTCCAAATAGACACAACACAGTCAGAACAATCAAAACACAGTCCAAATAGAGCCACAACATTAAATTAATAGCGATGGGGCCTCAACGTTACAGAGAATGGCTGGTAAGAGGAGGGTTGCCGGTTCCAATCCCTGAACTGACAGGGAGAAATCTGCAGGGAGTGAGCTGGCACCCGGAGCGTTACCGACGTCAATATCCCATATACTTCATACCGCCATTGTGCACTTTACCCCTAAATGCTCCAGGGACACTCCCAGCCTGTGATGTGTGTCAGGTTGGGTACTTTGACTACAAAACATTAAGAATATCCATGAAAATGGACCTCTCTCCCTCCCCCCAGCAGTCAAACAGGCTATAAATCCAAAGCAGGCCCTGTTCACATTATCATTCTATATTAGTTACTCTGGCGATGAGGACATCCTGTTTATGTGAGGTAATTGCAGAGTCATGTTCCAGAACCAATCTAATGACTTACTGGACTTCAGCAGCGTGTGAGTCTGTGTGTCTGTGTGTGCTCGTGCGTGTGAGTGAGAGAGATAGAGAGAGAGAAAGAGCGAGAGAGAGAGGGTGGGCGGGCCAGACAATACATGTGATGACTTCAGATGTTGTGTCTGTTTGGCAGCTTAGGAGAAAGAGAGGAAAGAACACATCCACACACATACACACACACACACACAGTGTCGGAGACAGTCTAGTCTGGATAATCTACCGCCGTGCCAAGTCACTGGTGAATATGTCAGGAGTGTGTGTGTGTGGGTGTGTGTGTGCGTGTGAGTACACGCGCTTGTGTGTGTACAAGACCTGCGTTCTTGGCATATATGGTGTTGGACACTGAGGATGGAGCACTCTTTCAGTGGTTGGCCCTCAAAGTATCCACTCAGCATACGCTGTCTGGTACAAGCCATGTGTGTACATGGTTGTGTGCATGTTTGTGAAGGTAATACATGCCAGAGAAATAATGGCAATGCTCTGCTGTGTTTCCTATGCCTCAGTATTTAATTTGTAATATCAGTGGCTAAATCAGGCTTTTTAATTTGTGGGTCTCTCCTCAGGATGGGGGTCCTTTGGGAGAAGAACATCAGAGTACTACACTATTTCTCTATAATGGCAATTGATATTCAGAAAACCAGTGGAAATACACAAAAAAACATTTTTAAACACTTCCTTTAAAGATTGCATACATAAAGGAATTATTAACAGCATAGATTAGGCATTCACAGCACATTCATGAAGGTGTAATTGCCATTGATAAATACCTTTAAAGGAATACCACACTCCAGAAACACATGTCTATTAACGTTGAATGTTGATAAAAATGTGTTGTTTCACAGTCTAAAAGTAGTCTGTCTATGAAATCAGCAATGTTGTTCTATCTGCCCTTCCCCGAAAGACTAGACCATGTTTCTTCCTAAATGAAACATTGGTTCACAAAAATAATGTTCTCATAAATTAACGTTATTTAACATTGTACATAATAGGAATTTGCCATTTTGAGGGCAGTAACTCGCACATTTAACATTTGGGTTGTTATTATGAAGTATTTAGTGATGTCCTACACAGTTTGTGTAACTTTAAAATGTCATGTCTATTGACTGCAGTGGAGGCTCCTCAGAGGAGAAAGGGAGGACCATCCTACTCAGTCAATTTCATTATTTTTTATATTACATGTATTTACATGTCACCAAATAACTGATTAAAACACACTGTTTTGATTGCAATGAAGGTCTACAGTAGCCTCAACAACACTCTCTGGTGTAGCACCATGGTGTAGCTTGAGGACAGCTATTTTCTGTCCTCCTTTGGGTACATTGTCTTCAATACAAAATCTAGGAGGCTCATGGTTCTCACCCCTTCCATAGACTTAATTATGACGACTTCCGGAGGACGTCCTCCAATCTATCAGAGCTATTGCAGCATGAACTGACAAACGATCAGAGAATACATTTTGTTCTGAAAGGATAAGCTACAGCTAGCTAGCACTGCAGTGTACAAAATGTCTTGAGTAGTTGACTCAAAGAGAGAGAAAGACAATAGTTGAACAGTTTTGATCAGATTAATTTCCGTAAAAAATAAGGAGAAGCAGCAGAGAGAGAGAGCTAGATATATTTCATTTCATTTTTTTCAATTTCATTTTCACTTACTTAGCTAGCTAATGCAGCTAGCTAATTTAGCCTACTCAAACACCTGGCTCAAACAGAGAGGAATGTTATTTATGTTAGCTAGCTGGCTAAGGCTATCCAACACTGGAATTCTTCCAAGTCAAGGTACGTTTTCGGTTTTATTAATTTATTGCCACCGGGGCCCGCCGGTGTAACTGCTAAACTGCTTGCTGTACACTGTACTGCGTGATTATCGTGGGTTTACTAACGCGTTAGTTCTAGTATCTACACTACATTACCAAAATTATGTGGACACCTGCTCGTCGAACATCTCATTCCAAAATCATGGGCATGTGGAGTTGGTCCCCCCTTTGCTGCTATAACAGCCTCCACTCTTCTGGGAAGGCTTTCCACTAGATGTTGGAACATTGCTGCTTGGACTTGCTTCCATTCATCCACAAGAGCATTAGTAAGGTCAGGCACTGATGTTGGGCGATTAGGCCTGGCTCGCAGTCGGCGTTCATCCCAAAGGTGTTCGATGGGGTTGAGGTCAGGGCTCTGTGCAGGCCAGTCAAATTATTCCACACTGATCTCGACAAACCGTTTATGTATGGACCTCACTTTGTGCATGGGGGCACTGTCATGCTGAAAGGGCCTTCCCCAACAAACTGTTGCCACAAAGTTGGAAGAGTTTCCACTGCTCCAGAGTCCAATGGTAGCAAGCTTTACACCACTCCAGCCGACGCTTGGCATGGTGATCTTAGGCTTGTGTGCGGCTGCTCGGCCATGGAAATCCATTACAGGAAGCTCCCGAAGAACAGTTATTCTGCCGGCGTTGCTTCCAGAGGCAGTTTGGAACTCGGTAGTTAGTTTTGCAACTGAGGACAGATGATTTTTACCCGCTACACACTTCAGCACTAGGCGGTACCGTTCTGTGAGCTTGTGTGGCCTACCACTTTGAGGCTGAGCCGTTGTTGTTCCTAGACGTTTCCACTTCACAATAACAGCACTTACAGTTGACCAGGGCAGCTCTAGCAGGGCAAACATTTTATGAACTGACTTGTTGGAAAGGTGGCATACTATGACGGTGCCACGTTGAAAGTCACTGAGCTCTTCATTAAAGCTATTCTACTGCCAATGTTTGTCTATGGAGATTGCATGGCTGTGTGTTCAATTTTAGACACCTGTCAGCAATGGGTGTAGCTGAAATAGCCGAATCCACTAATTTGAAGGGGTGTCCACATACGTTTGTATACATAGTGTATGTTGACTATGACGTTAGCTAATATGGTGACAACAATGTAGGCTGTGTGTAGCGGTTAGCGGTTATGGTATGAAGGTTTGGCTTGGATAGTTTTTTTCGCCTGTTCACAGACCGCTGCATTGATGTCCACAAGCGAAGGGAAAAGGTGAGAGCAGGAGAGCGCGTAGATGTGAGAAGGAATTATACAATGAGCAAAGTGATGATGCTGTTTGTATGTGGCTGCTATGAAAGTGAACTGTGTGTGTGCGGGTGATCAGGGGTGTATTCATTCTGTCGATTCTGTTGAAAAAAAAATCTTAAACGGAAGCAAACGGAACAAAACGGGGATAGACCTACCTGAATTTTTCCAATAGAAACTCTTGTTTTGGAATATGAATGAAAGTCATCCAATATGCTGTAATAGAAATAAGGCCATGCTCATAAAAAATAAAAATAAAATATAATCTTCCCTAATCTTAAACGCCACTGATTGACTATTTAGTGATGAGCAAAACCGTAAATTGCTTCTCAGTGACATTTTGAAACCTGATCCCTGAGATGACTAATAAAATACATTATGGAGAGTCATTTTCAGCTATCTACAGTGTCTTGCAAATGTATTCAGACCCATTGGATTTCTTCACATGTAATTGTGTTACATAGTGGGATTAAAATTGATTTCATTGTAATTTTTGTCAACAATCTACCAAAATACTCTGTAATGTCAAAGAAAAATGTGTTTTGTTTTTTAAAGATGGATACATTTTAAATAAAATAAAGTAATTGCATAAGTATTAAGCTCACTTAGAAACACATTTGGCAGCAATTACAGCTGTGAGTCTTCTTGGGTAAGTCTTTAAGAGCTTTGCACACCTGGATTGTGCAATATTTGCAATTATTCTTTTAAGAATTCTTCAAGCTCTGTCAAGATGTTGGGGATCAAGGCTAGACAGCAATTTTCAAGTCTTGCCATAGTTTTTCAAACATTCACTGTATTTTTGGTAAGCAACTCCAGTGTAGATTTGGCCTTGTGTTTTAGTTTATTGTCCTGCTGAAAGGTGAATTCCTCTCCCAGTGCCTGGTGTAAAGCAGACTGAAGCAGGTTTTCCTCTAGGATTTTGCCTGTGCTTAGCTCTATTCCGTTTCTCTTTATCTTGAAAAACTCAAGCATACCCATACCTTGATGCAGCCATGCTTGGAAATAAGGAGGGAGTTACTCAGTGATGTGTTGGATTTGCCCCAAACATAGGGTTTTGCATTTAGGCAACAATGTGTATTCCTTTGCCATGTTTTTTTACTTTAGTGCCTTGTTGCATATAAGATGCATATTTTGTATATTTGTGTTCTTCTTTCATTTAGGTCATGATTGTGGAGTCACTACAATGTTGTTGATCCATCCTCAGTTCTCTCCCATCACAGCCATTGAACTCTGTAGCCATTTTAAAATCACCAATGGCCTCATGGTAACATCTCTGAGCAGTTTCATTCCTGTCTTGCAGCTCAGTTCAGAAGGATGACTGTATCTTTGAGGTGTCTGGGTGGCACCTCAAAGCATAAATATTAACCAGACCATGCTTAAATAAATATTCAATGTCTGTTATTGTTATCCATCTACCAATCACTGCCCTTTTTTATGAGGCTTTCGAAAATTGTAAAGGAATCCAAGGGGTCTGAATACTTTTGCAAGGCACTGTATACAGTATAACCCACCTGTAGTTTTCTGATCATATTGGATGTCCCTGCTATATGTTTCTCTGGTTGTCTTCGTCTAATAACATCTGTAAATATTTTAAATAGATGTACAAAAACCTACATAATGATATTCATAGTCAGCTTACTCCCATATTTTTATGTTGTTCAAGGCACAAACTCTCATGATTCCATTCGGCAAAAGCTCCATTGCACCCGTTCAAAATAGCCTATATTTTCATTGTGAATTACTTGTAAACTTCATACTTTTTATTAGTTCCAATAGGCCTACAGTGTTGTTGGATGGTTGCTTGGACAGTCGCTAAGGCTGTATTTGGCTGTTATTGTTGAAAACACATTATTTCAGATGCAGCAGGGTTAGCTGCTTAGCTAGCATTGCTAATGTTAGCACCAAAGATACAGGCTTCAATCATGAGAGACTTGGATTCCATAGTGATTTGCCTTTTCATTTCATAGTACATGTTGTGTTCTAACAGGAATACATGTTGTTTGGACTGTGGTTTAAAACAGTCACTAAGATGAAACTCGGCTGCAAATATACTAACAGCATAATAACTGGTTATAAAGTGGTGGAATTGTCTATTTCATTAGTGACAATTCCTGGAAATCATTCAACTTTTTTAAAAGAAAAACACTGAGGTTGAGAGGGCATGGTGCAGCACTTCTGTAAATTGACATATTTGTTAATGTTTTTTTCTTTCATAATAATTTTTTTTGTACATATTTGAGGTATATTCTGGCATTTTAATTTGTTAATTTATGTTTTTAATTTGTTCTTATTCTTTTCAGAAGCAGAAATATGTAATGGATCAAGGCTTCAATTAACAAAGGGCATGCAGACAAGCAAATTAGATTAAGGAAGAGAAAAAAATCACAACATTCCACCCTCTGCAAAATTGTGGACGTTGTTGGCACAGGGGCACTGGTTGTCCATGGATCTAGCAAGGTGATTCTTGACACTTCTAAAACTATACAGTATGCACTCAAGATTTGGAACGGGATGTTAGGGAAATAAATACACAGTGAGGGAAAAAATAATTTGATCCCCTGCTGATTTTGTACGTTTGCCCACTGACAAAGACATGATCAGTCTATAATTTTAATGGTAGGTTTATTTGAACAGTGAGAGACAGAATAACAACAAAAAAATCCAGAAAAACGCATGTCAAAAATGTTATACATTTATTTGCATTTTAATGAGGGAAATAAGAATTTGACCCCTCTGCAAAACATGACTTAGTACTTGGTGGCAAAACCCTTGTTGGCAATCACAGAGGTCAGACGTTTCTTGTAGTTGGCCACCAGGTTTGCACACATCTCAGGAGGGAATTTGTTCCATTCCTCTCTCCAAGTCATTAAGGTTTCGAGGCTGATGTTTGGCAACTCGAACCTTCAGCTCCCTCCACAAATTTTCTATGGGATTAAGGTCCGGAGCCTGGCTAGGCCACTCCAGGACCTTAATGTGCTTCTTCTTGAGCCACTCCTTTGTTGCCTTGGCCGTGTGTTTTGGGTCATTGTCATGCTGGAATACCCATCCACGACCCATTTTCAATGCCCTGGCTGAGGGAAGGAGGTTCTCACCCAAGATTTGACGATACATGGCCCCGTCCATCGTCCCTTTGATGCGGTGAAGTTGTCCTGTCCCCTTAGCAGAAAAACACCCCCAAAGCATAATGTTTCCACCTCCATGTTTGACGGTGGGGATGGTGTTCTTGGGGTCATAGGCAGCATTCCTCCTCCTCCAAACACGGCGAGTTGAGTTGATGTGAAAGAGCTCGATTTTGGTCTCATCTGACCACAACACTTTCACCCAGTTCTCCATCTGAATCATTCAGATGTTCATTGGCAAACTTCAGACGGGCCTGTATATGTGCTTTCTTGAGCGCTGTAGGATTCCAGTCCTTCACGGCATAGTGTGTTACTAATTGTTTTCTTGGTGACTATGGTCCCAGCTGCCTTGAGATCATTGACAAGATCCTCCCGTGTAGTTCTGGGCTGTTTCCTCACCGTTCTCATGATCATTGCAACTCCACGAGGTGAGATCTTGCCTGGAGCCCCAAGCCGAGGGAGATTGACAGTTATTTTGTGTTTCTTCCATTTGTGAATAATCACACCAACTGTTGTACCTTCTCACCAAGCTGCTTGGCGATGGTCATTCCAGCCTTGTGTAGGTCTACAATCTTGTCCCTGACATCCTTGGAGAGCTCTTTGGTCTTGGCCATGGTGGAGAGTTTGGAATCTGATTGATTGATTGCTTCTGTGGACAGGTGTATTATATACAGGTAGCAAGCTAAGATTAGGAGCACTCCCTTTAAGAGTGTGCTCCTAATCTCAGCTCGTTACCTGTATAAAAGACACCTGGGAGCCAGAAATCTTTCTGATTAAGAGGGGGTCAAATACTTATTTCCCTCATTAAAATGCAAATCAATTTATAACATTTTTGACATGCGTCTTTCTGGATTTTTTTGTTTGTGATTCTGTCTTTCACTGTTCAAATAAACCTACCATTAAAATTATAGACTGATAATTTCTTTGTCAGTGGGCAAACGTACAAAATCTGCAGGGGATCAAATACTTTTTTCCCTCACTGTATATATTTGGTATGACCTAACTGCCATAGTAGATCTGATGTTTCCGTCACATAAACAGACTTGTGGTGGCGGTGGCGTGGATATGAATCAATCATTCTTACCGGAGGATTTTATTGATAGTAGTTTCCTTCTCCAGGAGGTTGCGAGCTCTGATGCTGAATATTGACCTGCGGAGCTTTGTAGAACAGATGTTACAGACTAATTATCTGAGAAATATGACAAGTGTTATCAAATACAAAGACATTTAATCTAGCAGCAAGCAAACATCCCCGTATTATATTGATCATCCTTCAACCGTCAGATAAAATGTTGTGTTATCACTATGGTAAACATCTTTTTTTTTTTTTTTTTTGTGGGTGTGTATGAGAGGCAAACATATTGTGTGTACCTTCTGGCTTAAGGTCGATGTACTTGTTGTGGATGGTTGGAGTGTGTGTGCGTGTATGTGTGTGTACCTTCTGGTCGATATATTTGTTGTCTTCTATGGCTGATCGTTTGGAATGGTCACAGGAAGAGGAGGAGGCGGAAGGGAGGCGGCGGAACAGACAACTGGTGTCCTGCTGCTGCCGATCGATGAACTGCTTCATGAAACTCTCCCTGTCACACACACACACACACACACACAGAAACACATTCCGACTGACTGATTATTGTGACAAAGTGATGGGCTGGAGAGAGAGGGAGGCCTGCGAGAGGGTAGGGCCCAGCTGTGCACTAATCAGCTTATTAAACATGAAATTGATTACTTTATCATCATATCGCATCATCCTAAGAGGGTTTCAGGTTCAGTATTTCAACCTGTTAAAGTAGAAACAAGGCTTCTACTCTGAGGAAATGCCATAATTACATTCCTATACAGGGAGGCTGCTAGCTGCTATTATTGTGGTTCCAAAACATACCGAGAGGCTTTGTGGTGATACAGTATTTCAGAGAAACAAAATAGGAAGTGTTGGGGGCTATCTTAAACCAACTTGCCCTTTTCTGAGGGAGAGTGCCATGACAAACGAGAAGGATTGCATTATCGAGAAGGAACATGCAAGTAAGCATTTCATTGGATGATGTATACCATGTGTATCCCGTACATACGACTAATAAAACTTGAAACTATTCTTAAACTATCAAGAATGTGTTGACCTGAACCCAGATCAGAGAAGTTCTGTCCTTTCTTCTGCCCCCCTGATGTATCCCAGTTAGGGTACCTGATTCTGGGCACAGTGAAATCAGAGGGCAGCTTGGAGATCTTGACCATCTGGGGTCGATTAGGGAACTTCTCAAAGATCCTTAGACGTAGGGGCAGCTTCTCTTTGGTATCTGCGTTCGCCTCACTTTGCTTCAGCTATAGAGAGAGAGAGAGAGAGAATGGAAATAATATTTAGGGATGGAGAGGGGAAATAAGTAGACTTGGCATAGGTATAGAGAGAAGGAAAGTGGTCTGCAGAGAGGGAGAGAGTAGACTCAGCTACAGAGAGAGATTGACATCTCATTCAGCTCAGGAGAGAGGGATAGTGGAGAGAGGGATAGTGACTTTGCGGTAAAGGGAAAGAGGGATACAGTACACATCACTTTGTCATAGAGAGACAGAGAATTACACTTCACTTGGAGAGAAGGATTTACATTTTCTTATAGCTATTGTTTAGAGAAACGGAATGGTAGTTTCCAAAACGGTTGAGAAATACAATGATCCATGGGTAAGACAAAGGTGAGGGATGGGAACATAAATGTCTGGCTCTAGAGAGTGCTTTTAATCCAGTGTTATAGTCCCAGACTTGTCTCCTCTAATGACAGGTCCCAGATCTGGTCTTAGGTGACAATTAACCATATATCTTCCATTCCCCTGTCCCATACAGGCCTTTTCAGGTGACTGGTTTTAGATTATCACCATGATCACTCATAATTTCAGTGAGACCATAGATGTAAAACTATATAAACATTACTTTCTATCTCTATGAGTGAAATGCTGTCACAAAGGAGAAATTGTCTCATAAAAGACACTATCTTTATAGTCTGTATTTTATACTTCTATAATACTGTATCAACTCACATCATGTTTGGCAACTAGTAAGTGCCATTAATACACTATAGTGAGAATTTACATTTCACATGACTTTCATGAACTTGTATTAGCATATTATGGTGAAAATCAATGGTTGAAAAAAGGGAAAATATGGAAATAACAAAGGGAGGAGTAGGATTAAGTTCCCATAGACACTGATCTAAGGGCAGTTTTATATTTCATGTATAAGGTTCTGATTGGGGAAGGGTAAACTGATCCTAGATCTGTGGTTTGGGGCAACTTCTACCAAGAGTGGAATGTACTGTGGTGTCAGGGTGCAGTTCTACCTGTAGATGGCAGCCACACACACACAATACTTCTACAGCTTGGTAGTGTTTAACTTTGATGAACTGGGTGTTTTCAGGGAAGAGGGTTTTGGTTTGGGGCTGAGAACACACACACACACACACACACACACACACACACACACACACACACCACCTACAAACCAGTCTGTGAAAACCTACTTACGTTTGAAAAAAGAAGAATGAAGGAAGCAATGAAAAGGAAAAAGAAAAAACAGATTATATTGTAATGGCTTATGCAAGAAGCCGAACTGAACAAAATATGTATGCACACACAAGCCTGCACAAGGAAATACAGACCAGCCAAATAAAAATACATTACAAATGAATGGGGGAAATTATTTCAATAGAATTTAATTTAATTCCATAAGAGAGAAGCTGATTAAAATTCCATGGGTGGTATTCTTCTGTCTGGGAGACTGGAGGTCAAGTTTGGCTGGACGGTGAATGAGCGCTTATCATTCTGGGCAGAAAAACAGCAGCCACCACTGTCTCGTGTGTGTGTGTGTGTGTGTGCGCGTGCATGCGTGTGTCTATTTGTCTCTGCATGTCTGTCTATCAAACTGAAAGAGCCCCAGGTATAAAAATTTATATAAATGTAATGATAATCTGTCTATCCACCCTTTCTGTCTGACTGTAACTCGGTACTGTAAAATGTTTGTTTTGCTTTAGCCCTGCGGTTATTGCAGAATGTGTGTGTAACACACTGTGAGAAAAAAAATAAAAAAAGTAATGCAATGATAATTATTGGTTGGACACGCACGCATATGCACACAAAACAAAGATTTAATTCACAATAAGACTACCACAAGGTAAAGAGAGATAAAGACAGACAGAGGAAGTATTCCGATCCTCACGTTCACTGGTGTTTGGTGGTACTACCTGGTTTAGCATGGATCTAAGATAGGCTTCCATCAGGCTAAGAGAACCTATGGGGCTGGGAGCATAGAATTACATATTAAAATGTAATAGGATCTCTGTGGCTGGCAGTGTTTGAGCTAAAAGAGAATACCATTGATCCCTCTCATCAATACCTTGTCAAGAACGCAGGGGTGACTCCATACCTTCTCACTGTGCTACATATGGCCTGTACTGTACTGTATTGCAGATTCTGTAGAGTCTGCTCTAGTGAGGACTGAAAATGGGATATGTTATTGGTGAAAAGCCAGAACCAATGGCACCAACTACACAGACAATCACACACACAGTTGATTGACTTATTACTTGTGTAAATTCTGCCATATGTCACAAATTCAATGTCCAAAGAATGCTAAATTCCGTGACATGAGAACATACACTACATGACCAAAAGTATGTGGGCACTTGCTCATCGGAACATCTCATTCCAAAATCATTGCCATTAATATGGAGTTGGTCCCCACTTTGCTGCTATAACAGCCTCCACTCTTCTGGGAAAGTTTCCACTAGATGTTGGAATATTGCTGTGGGGACTTCCATTTAGCCACAAGAGCATTAGTGAGGTCGGGCACTGATGTTGGGCGATTAGGCCTGGCTTGCAGTCGGCGTTCCAATTCATCCCAAAGGTGTTCGATGGGTTTGAGGTCAGGGCTCTGTGCAGGCCGGTCAAGTTCTTCCACACCCATCTCGACAAACCATTTCTGTATGGACCTCGCTTTGTGCACGGGGGCATTGTCATGCTGAAACAGGAAAGGGTCTTCACCAAACTGTTGCCACAAAGTTGGAAGCTCAGAATCATCTAGAATCTAATTGTATTCTGTAGCGTTAAGATTTCCCTTCACTGGAACTAACGGGCATAACCCGAACCATGAAAAACAGCCCCAGACCATTATTCCTACAGTTGGCACTATGCATTTAGGCAGGTAGCGTTCTCCTGGCATCCACCAAACCCAGATTTGTCCGTCTGACTGCCAGATGGTGAAGCTTCATTCATCACTCAAGAGAACATGTTTCCACTGGTCCAGAGTCCAATGGTGGCGCACTTTACACCACTCCAGCCGACGCTTGGCATAGCACATGGTGATCTTAGGCTTGGGTTTGGCTGCTCAGCCATGGAATCCCATTTCATGAAGCTCCAGACGAACAGTTATTGTGCTGACATTGCTTCCAGAGACAGTTTGGAACTCTGTAAAAAGTGTTGAAACCGAGGACAGATGATTTTTACACGCTACGCACTTCAGAACTCGGCGGTCCCGTTCTGTGAGCTTGTGTGGCCTTCCACTTTCGCGGCTGAGCTGTTGTTGCTCCTAGACGTTTCCACTTCACAGTAAAAGCACTTACAGTTGACCGGGGTTTGACGAACTGACTTGTTGGAAAGGCGTCATCGTATGACGGTGCCACGTTGAAAGTCACTGAGCTCTTCAGTAAGGCCATTCTACTGCCAATATGTGTCTATGGAGATTGCATGGCTGTATGCTCAATTTTATACACCTGTCAGCAACGGGTGTGGCTGAAATAGCCAAATCCAGTAATTTGAAGGGATGTCCACATGCAGTATCAGTCAAAAGTTTGGACACACCTACGTATTCAAGGGTTTTTCTTTATTTTTACTATTTTCTACATTGTAGAATAATAGTGAAGACATCATACCTATGAAATAACACATATGGAATCATGTAGTAACCAAAAAAGTGGTTCCTAGAGGGTTGTTCAACAAACTTCTAAAAGTGGTCGAGTTTACGGAGGGAAACTTCCAGAAATGCTGCAGTCTTATGTAACAGTTCAGTACATTTTGGTGCACACACACAAGCAAGCACACACATACACACAGAGTGTATTGTTTCAAAATTGTTTTTTTTTGGAGCTCCCTGGTCCCGCAGACTTAATCAATGAGCCCAGCTCAGCGGGAGGTATAGAAGATTTATGGCTCGACACCCCTCTCTGCGCTAGCTTCCCATTACTGACACAGGAACTCTCTCTCTCTCTCTAATACATGGAGCTATAGCCACCAACATGCATCTGGTACACCTGGATCCTACTGTTGGGGAGGGGTGTCCATTCTGTGCTGAGTCTGAAACTCTGGCACATCTGTTTTTACATTGTCCCAGGTTGGTCGGGATGATTGACCTGATCACTAGTTGGTTCTCAGCTCTGGGAGAGGTTCTCTCTTCCCAATTGTTTATATTTGGACCAAAGTACAGGTTTAGACGGAGGGATGTAGTTATCTTACTTAACTTTGTGGAAGGGGCAGTTAAATTAGCAATTTGGAAGACACGAAAGAACAGTATTCGGGGACAGGGGTCTGTGGACATGGTGGGCATGCTGGAGGGGGTGTTGGCAGTGAGACTGAGGGTTGACTTTGCCTATTACAAACTGGTTAATAACACTGGCCTGTTTATGAGCATATGGGGTATTCAGAGGTTGTTGTGTTTAGTTACTGTGGAGGAAGATTTGATGTTTTTGTTTGTTTGAGTGTTTATTGTGTCGTGGGTTCCCAGACCCAATAAAGGTATTTTAAAACTCAAAACTCTCTCTCTCGCTCATATTTCTGCCCACCGTCTAAACTATGCGTAACTCTTATTGAGAGAGAGAGGTCCAACATGCACAATTAGAGGTATTATATCGTAGAGAGAGTTTTATGAGTTACCTAACTTGAGCACCGTGTTTTCTAATCTGTTTTTGTACTTTTTTGGTACAGCGGAATGGACCGACAATATAGGGTCTTTCCTTCTTGGAGGACCGCTTGCATTACAACTAGCTCTTCGAAACGGACTAAATTAGTGTCAGCCCACAGACCTGACAATCACTAGTCTAGCAGGAATGGCCTGTAAGTAAGATGGCAAAATGGGAAAAGCAATGACTGAGAGCTATGTACAGTGTCACACCATCTCATTCCAAATCCAGATAACATAGATTGTATCGTTGGCTTGGGTATGAATACTGTAATGTATTGTAGTGCTGTCAGAGGTTTGAATCCAACGTATAGGTACACAGAGGTTCACATGTACATAGAGGTCTTAGCAAAAGGTAAATCCCTATCTGCTAATGTAATGGACCTTCTGCTTGATCAATACCTGCAATCGATAACACACAAAATGTCCTGACTGACTACTTTCTCAGGCTCAAGTGGAGAGCACACACACTCGCACAATCCACTGCATATCGATTGCTGGCTTTACATGATCTCAACCTCAACCTCTCGTGGGGACAAGGCTTAGGGGTTAGGTTTAGGGCTAGGGTTACAATTAGGGTTAGGATTAGGGTTAAGGTTAGGGGTTAGGTTTAGGGGTTAGGTTTAGGGAAATAGGATTTTGAATATAAATACATTTTAGGTCCCCACAAGAATAGTAAAATATATGCTTTGTGTGCGGCTCTGTCGTAGCCGGCCGCGACCGGGAGACCCATGGGGCGGCGCACAATTGGCCCAGCGTCGTCCAAACAAGGGAAGGGAATGGGCGGCAGGGATGTAGCTCAGTTGGTAGAGCATGGCGTTTGCAACACCAGGGTTGTGGGTTCGATAAAATAATGTATGCGCTAACTGTAAGTCGCTCTGGATAAGAGCGTCTGCTAAATGACTAAAATGTAAATGTAAATGTGCGTTTGTGTGTAAATGACTGCCTCCTCTCATTGAAGCCACAAAGTTCAAGGCCAACTGTGGTACTGCAGGCATTGTTTGCAGAAAACAGGATCCCCCATTATAGTGAACGGGAAAATAGCAATTATCGTGGTCAATCTTCGTGTATCTAAAAAAAAAATCCTGAAGACAATCATGGTACCAATAATTGTTTCTATTACACCAGATGTACGTCCTTGAACTGATTATTTTTGAAATTGCACACAGAATAAATGTTTTTGTTGCTAATGTTAGCCTGCAGTACCCCGGTCAGCCTTCCACTTAACATACTCAATCAGAGGCGGCAGCACTGAGCTAGCCTGAAATGTCAATTTCTGGAGTAGCTGAAACTGTGCATGTTATGTATCCATTAGATGCCATCTTAACAAGAAATGTTGGCTTCAAATGTGCTATAGGCCTTTCTCTCGCGGGGGTCAAATTACAGAGGGACTTTCTGTCCGTTTTTTGGCACTACGGGCACAGATAGAACAAGGAGCTAGTTATACAAATATTTGCTTCAGGTGTCTTTCTTCGAAACTAAGCTAGAGCTGTTTTTATGCCCATTTTTCTATTGCCTACACTTGATGCTAGCTACCTAGCTAAGCTAACGTTTGCAAAGCCAGCTAGCTAGGTAGCTAAATATAACAAAAAAAGCTTAGATTGCTGCCAACAGTAAACATCATTCTTTATAGCTATAATAACTAACGTTAGCTAGCTAATGAGAAGCTGATCTCTGCTGGATGATTTCACGTTTAGCTCGTCTGAGTTTGTTGCTGTTAGCTAGCACATAGACTAGCAGTACTGTAGTAGTCAGACATGACATGAATTACCACCATAGTTGGACCCTTCATTTATTTTTGCACTTCACAATAAAGGTTTGAGAACAGTCAGCCCCCGAATGCTAGCTAGCTAATGTTAGCTTGCAAATCAGAGTTGAAACAAGCTAGCTAGCTAACGTGAGCTAGCAGGGATTTTAGCTAGCCAGGTCGTACTGAAAGCTAGCTACACACACACACACACACACAAACACACACACACACACACACACTCCAAGAGAATAATGTTGCTTCACAAATGACCCATCACACAAGAGCCAATAGAACATCCATACACAGCCACCACAAAAAGCTCCATGACTGACAACAAGGAGTCAGAACACTGGGTAAGCAATTCAGTGGTGAAACTAAGCATACAAAGAAGTAGAGCCAAAACAGAGAGAGAGAAATAAACTAGTGTGTAAAATCTAATCACAAATGTTAGTGTTAAACCAATCACAGATATCCACTGTTTAAAATGTACCTCATTGGATATTTCTCTCATAGTTTCCAGTTCCCAGCTGATTCTGTAAAGTATTAGGCTTAAGAGACAGTGAACTTTAAAACCAACAAGGGAACACATCGCTGTCTGTGTGCTTTATATCTTCACCAGGTAACAAGCCTCTATCAACCAAGCTGGGAGGAGATCCTCTGTGAATCAGTGTGATTTATGACATAGGAACTCACTTTGATCTATGTCTAAAATATAGTCCTATAGGAAAAGAGCAGTATTTCCCCTGTGTGTGTGTGTGTGTGCATTTTTTATCAAACAATTTACAGTGCCTTCAGAAGGTATTTTATCCACCTCCCGAATGGCACAGTTGTCTAAGGCACTGCATCGCAGTGCTAGCTGTGCCACTAGAGATCCTGGTTCGAATCCAGGCTCTGTCGTAGCCGGCCGTGACCGGGAGACCCATGGGGCGGCGCACAATTGGCCCAGCGTCGTCTAGGATAGGGGAGGGAATGGCCGGCAGGGATGTAGCTCAGTTGGTAGAGCATGGCGTTTGCAACACCAGGGTTGTGGGTTCGATTCCCACGGGGGTATGACAAATAAAAAAAAATTGTATGCACTCACTAACTGTAAGTCGCTCTGGATAAGAGCGTCTGCTAAATGACTGAAAATGTAAAAAATGTAATAGGTGCAATTCTTTGTTTGAAATTCACTGGTCGACTTAGGGACCTTACAGATAAATGTATGTGTGGGGTACAGAGATGAGGTAGTCATTCAAAAATCATGTTCATGCATCTTATTATGTGACTTTTTAAGCACATTTTCACTCTTGATCTATTTAGGCTTGCCATAACAAAGGGGTTGATTCCTTTTGACAAAAACATTTAAAAAACATAAGTCCACTTTGACATTATGGGGTATTGTGTGTACACCAGTGACAAACAAATAAAACATTAATCCATTTTCAATTCAGGCTGTAACACAACAAAATGTGTAAAAAGTCCAGGGGTGGGAATACTTTCTGGCACTGTATAGCTTCAATATAGCTCTGTCTATACATTTGTGAGTGGTTACCCCAGTCCCATCCCCCCAACAAGTGATGGGGTAGCCATTGGGCTGAAACCCAGACTCAGGACTGTGGCTTTAACCATAAAACAGCAAAACAACTGTATTTGCTTATTACCATTTTTATGTTCTTTGTAGCATACATGTAGATACCCTAATGCTGTATCCACATTACCATTTCATAACTGGTTCAAATTCGGCTCTGAATGTTCTGAGTTTATTTCTGTCTGATCCACAAGGCATTTCCTGGTAGTCTGGTATAGAGAGTGTGGTATTGAGGGGTTGGTTGTTTGGCAACAAAACCGTCGCATGCGCAACCATACTGCAAAACAGACTATTTTGGCTTAGATTGTTGACAACATGTAAGCTATATTTCGTCTCCAGTGTTTACTAGAAACATAAATACATTTGCACAATGAGCACTTGTTGTCTCTCAAATACATCGTTACAGTTGTTGGATAGCTAGCTAGCACATTTCTTGCCATATCAGCATTGACCTGAAATCAGTCAAAACACCTCAAAACAAGACATGATATCAAGAACAAGATGAAACGAGCCACTTCCCCACATGGCAGTTGCTTGTCATTCTTGCTAGCTATCTGGCCATCCAGAATCACAAAACACGCTGACTTATGCCCCATGGAAGCGTGCACATCGTTTTCATGACGTTATCAGCTAACCCATCTACAATGAACCACCCCTTTCTCTGGGTTGTGAATCTCTGTGTGAGTCCCAAATATCACCTTATTCCACATAGAGTGTTACTACCACATGGGCCCTGGTCAAAAGTAGTGCACTATAAGGGAATAGGGTGCCATTTGGGACTCAGCCTCTGTATTACTCAGAAGCCTCTCTGCCCAGAAGACAATGGCCACCTGATGAATGGCCATCCACCAATGTCTCTGATGCTGCCCACACACACAGCTGTAGCTCCTTTTGTGCTTCAGTTCATTTTCTTTATTCAATGTTACATAACCTGTATAAACCAGGCCCCATTCAAAAAGCTCCATGGTATCGGCAGAAATCTTCTTCCGCAATCAAATACATTTATACACAAACATGCACATGTGCACACTCTGTCTTTCTCTCTCTCTCACACACGCACACTCCATCACCTCTACTCCCTCTAAGCAGGAGGACAGTGTTGTTCTCAGGTAGCAGAGGTGCAGCGCTAAGTGGTCTGGGAGTTTACAGCCTGTACAACTCTACAAACATGGCTCATTACACACTCAATGAGTTGGAGAGGATGACCTCTCCTATCTGTGTGTGTGTGTGTGCCTGCTTGTATCGTCTGTGGGGTTTTACCAAAGAAAACGCAAGGTGACATTGAAGCGTTGAACATTTCTCCTCTCTGTTCTCCCTCTCCTCTGCTTTATTAGTTCAGGGCCCAAGTCACTGGGAAGGGAGGAGAGGCTCCCAATTTAATTCATAAATAATAGAATGTTCTCTGGGAAGCCATAATCCAATAACACATTTGAGCAAACTAAAGCCCCTCATACAAAATGCATACTTTCAGTATTGAGCAGTTTGCTGAGGTGAAAAAAGGTTTACTGGCGGGGAGAAAAATAATCACCAACACCCACAGCAAAAGGCAGAGGGATATAAGGGTGTGTCTGGATCAAGTGGTCTGTGGATAGAGGACAAATAGTTCCCCCTGTTGCCGGGGTGATGGAGATGTGCCTGCCATAGCTGTAGTACAGTGACCCCCCGTAGGGGCTACAGTGATACCCCCACCCTTCTCTTTTGTCTCTTTCCCTGTATCATATTTATTGTTCCTGTCATACTAGTCACCATATCACTGCTCTCTACTTATCTCCTCTGTCCATCCCTCTCTCTTCTATATTCCCCTTCCCTGCACATCCCTTTCTCCTCTTCTCACTCCCTCTTTCCTCCAGGGTCACTGACTAGCTCCAGATGTGTGTTTTAATGTTGAGACAAAAAGGGAAAGAAAAAAGAGCGACATGAAACAACTAAAACACACTTTTCCCCCTTGATCAGATGTTCTGCCACTCCTATGCTAAGAATACCAGGGGTTGCCTCTCTAATGGCACCCTTTATAGTGCACTACCTTTGACCAGACTTCACAGGGATCTTGTCAAAAGTATTGCACTATTTAGGAATTAGGGTGCCATTTCGGACGTTGCCTCTGACTGCCAGCCCAGACATTACTGATGAATTGGACGCAGCTAGCTCAATACAGTCGTGCCCCATCCCAGAGACCTCTTGCTCTCTCTCTCTAATAACCCTCCCTCCTTCTCGCTTTTCCCGTCACCCTCCTTTTCTAGCCCTCACTCTTTTTCTTCACCCCTTTCTCTATTCATCCCCGCCCTCCCTCTTTTCCTGCCCCCTCACCCTCTTTTTCTTCCCTGACCTTTTTCCTCTCTTTTTCAGGGTCCATTTTGGATTGTTAGACTTCTCTCACAGCTTTTGTTAACCTGATACCAGTATGGGGATTTCTGGGAGCAGTCATCCATCATTCTAGAACTGATACCCAGCCACACACTAGTGTTGTCGCGATACAAAGGTTTAATATCACAATACTCAATACCAAAATGATACATGGGCAAAAAACAAGGCATATTAGACAAAATCACAGAATGGCACTTGATCCAAACAGATAAACTCAGTTACTACTCTGTTCAATCGGTGGACATATTTTAAATTCATTAACATAAAATAAATGTATGCATTAATGAATCAATTATACAATCAACACTTTTGACAGAAGTACCGAACGTAAAATAAAAAAAAAATAAAAATAACATTTTTCATGTTCTAGTATTGAAAAAGTACAGAAGTTTCGGTATACCCTGCAACACTACAACACACACACACACACACACACACACACACACACACGAACGCACACACACAGACACAACCATGAACGCATGCAAACACAGATGCACATGTATGCACATGCACAGACACACACACACCTAATGCTCTCAAAAATAAAAAATAAACAATCATAATAACCGTCACATAAATAAAAGGTATTGCACTAGATGGCAGTATGGTCAGATGGTTGGAGTGGAATGCCTTGAAGCTGTTTTAGAAAAGCAACAGAGTAGTATCCAGGCTCTGTCGCAGCCAGCCGTGACCGGGAGACTCATGGGCGGCGCACAATTGGCCCAGCGTCGTCCAGGGTAGGGGAGGGAATGGCCGGCAGGGATGTAGCTCAGTTGATAGAGCATGGCGTTTGCAACGCCAGGGTTGTGGGTTCGATTCCCACGGGGGGCCAGTAAAAAAAAAAAGATGTATTCACTAACTGTAAGTCGCTCTGGATAAGAGCGTCTGCTAAATGACTAAAATGTTAATGTAAATGTAGTACTCTGACCTTTTCATACTCTCAGTGCTCTCAGCCCCAAACTAAAACCCTCTTTCCTGAAAACACCCAGGGCACACTTCATCAAAGTTAAACACCACTAGGCTGTATAAGTATGGTGTGTGTCCTTAGAAAACCCTTTCATGGCTGGGGTATTTTAGCTCTTCTAGTCACACAGAATAACACAGTACTGTACCTATAACACAATAGATGCCAGTGCTTTTGTAGACCATCAGGTGGAATTATATGTCCATTACCTTCTATTAGCTTCCTAGTCCAGAGTGCTTTTCCATGTAGTGAGGGGTGGAGTAGAGATGCTAACACCACACCATTGAGGAAGACTAGATGTAGAAACCTTAGTTGAGTGCACTGACTGCAAGTGGCTTTGGATATGAGTGTCTGCTAAATGACCAAAAGGTAAAATGTAAATGTAGGTAAGACAGAATGTGTGTTGGCAGAGTCTCCATAAAGTAATTTGAAATAAAACAGACATGGGATCAATTAAAGTCAAACAGAATACTGCTATTGAACATGAAGGGAGCCAATTGGCAAAACTTCCCCCACAAATTCAGTCTGGTCCTATAGGGAAGTGAATGGGTTGATCTAAGGTGTTTTACAAACACAGAGACTGATGTGACACACACATCACCTCAAACCCTCTCATACTCTCAGATATTTTTTCTTCTTCTCCTGACCCATTCAGAACAATAGAAGATGGAGGGATGAGAGAGATAAGGAGGGAGAGAGCTCAGCGTGTCCATTATTAAGTACACAGAGAGGAGAGGACACTCAGGCTTCAAACACACGTCTGCCTGTCTTCCCGTCTGAACTCAATATGAGTGGTAATGAAGGCCGCTCTTCCTCTACTTCTACTTCAGTCTCTTTCTCTCTCTCTCTTGATTTTAAGTTTACTTAATTTTAGCAGCCTTGCACACACACGCATGTGCACACACCACAGGTGGACGGTGGAACCTAATTTGGGAGGACGGGCTCATAACGCTGCTCGTTCACACTGCTCGTTGGTAAGTGCATGCTCCTGCTACCTGGCTCTCCCTAACTTGTTGACCGGTGTTTTGGCTCACTGCCCAGCAATTTACTGCTTGTTTCTATAGCACCAACTTGCGAGTTGGTAATCTCCCTTTCATATAGTGTATGTGCAGCCAGGAGCCATACAGTGAGCAAGTCCTACACTTTCGCTCTGTGTGCCGTACTGGTATGTGACTTGGGTGTGTGTTCACTGGCTGTGCTTGTTTCGAGAGGCTTGCTGTATTTGAGAACCCACTATAGCTCATAGCAAACTTTTAGTAAATTCCTGTCTATTTTGCTCTACTCTGGGACAATGTGGATCATCCAGACTTTCAATATACCAACTGTTTGCTTGCAGAGGACTACAGGGGCGAAGTGGCTACTCTTTGCAAACAAGTAGCAAACTTGTACACATGCTACTGGGGAATCCACATCTTCCCACTTTCTCTTTCTCTTCTACTCCAGTAGCTGGACGCCACTCTGGCCTGGTGGGAGTGTCGTCGCCGTGTCGTCTCTCCACAGACGACTGGCCGTTGCTCTGCAGGGATCCATTTCCGAAGGGCTCCCCCCCCTTCCCTGGACATTTTAGTTAGTAGAATGCTTCTGGATGAGTTAGTGGATGTTCCTATTCTTGACCCTACCAACCAGCCATGGAGGCACGTCACTTGCCATGGAAGTCGAAAGCAGCGGCCTTTGGCAATAGGGGCCTCCTTGGCAGTGGGAAGCCCGGACCGGATAAAGACTTAAAACAGCTTCGCCGCCCTGGATCCAGAGGTTCCGGCACCTTCATCCCTGGGGGCTTCTGCTTCAAGATCGAATCCGGAGGTACATGTGTCTTCGTCCTCTGTTCTGACTGGGGGGTTTTCCTCTCCCATTTCGCCAGCTGTTGTTTTAGGCAGCTCTATGGGGGATCCTACGTCGGGTTCAGATCTTCAAAGACCCCCCCTCATTGGACAGTGAGGGTGTCTGAGACTGCAGCCTCTTCATCAGCCAAAATGTATTCTACAGCTGGCTCGGGTCCATCGGGCCCCACCTCCCAACGGTCCTTGAGTGGTCTTCTAAACCACTCAAGGCAAAAGAACGGCCGGACCTCCTCAACCATTGCACCAGCTGTCAACATCTCTGTTCCCGGGGCAAAACAATCTTGGCTCCTGGACACTGTCCACACATTTCAAGGCTGTGTTGAGACAATTACTTATCAGTGACCCAACCCTGCTAAGATAATCCCTACCACTGTGTCGCTGAGTTGTCGTAGCGCTGCTGCAAATGTGCATTGTCCCAGGGGCATTGGCAGTCATAATATAAGTAACCTAATTTATGTCCCTCCAACTCCCCAGAATGCCTCTGTCAATCCTACAGCTATTGTATGCGAATCAAATCAAATCAAATTTGATTGGTCACATACACGTGTTTAGCAGATGTTATTGTGGGTGTAGCGAAATGCTTGTGTTTCTAGCTCCGACAGTGCAGTAATATCTAACAAGTAATATCTAACAATTTCACAACAAATACCCAATACACACAAATCTAAATAAAGCAATGGAATTAAGAATATAGAAATAAATATTACGTCAGAGTGGCATACTCTAATATACAGTAGAATAGTATAGAATACAGTATATACATATGAGATGAGTAATGCAAGATATGTAAACATTATTAAAGTGACTATTGTTCCATTTATTAAAGTGACCAATGATTTCTAATCTATGTATATAGGCAGCAGCCTCTAATGTGCTAGTGAAGGCTATGTAACAGTCTGATGGCCTTGAGATAGAAGCAGTTTTTCAGTCTCTCAGTCCCAGCTATGATGCACCTGTACTGACCTCGCATTCTGGATGATAGCGGGGTGAACAGGTAGTGGGTCGGGTGGTTTTTGTCCTTGATGATATTGTTGGACTTCCTGTGACATCAGGTGCTGTAGGTGTCCTGGAGGGCTGGTAGTTTGCCCCCGGTGGACCCTGTGTAAAGGTTTGTGAGGGTTTTAGGTGCCAAGCCAAATTGCTTCAGGCTCCTGAGGTTGAAGAGGAACTGTTGCGCCTTCATCACAACACTGTCTGTGTGGGTGGACCATTTCAGTTTGTCTGTGATGTGTATGCCGAGGAACTTCACCTTCTCCACTGCGGTCCCGATCATGTCCATGATCATGTCCTTTGTTTTGTTGACGTTGAGTAAGAGATTATTTTCATGGCACCACACTCCCAGAGCCCTCACCTCCTCCCTGTAGGCTGACTTGTCATTGTTGGTAATCAAGCCTACTACTGTTGTGTGATCTGCAAACTTGATGATTGAGTTGGAGGCGTGCTTGGCCATGCAGTCATGGGTGAACATGGAGTACAGGAGGGGGCTGAGCACGCACCCTTGTGGGGCCCCAGTGTTGAGGATCAGCGAAGTGGAGGTGTTGTTTCCTACCTTCACCACCTGGGGGCAGCCCGTCAGGAAGTCCAAGACCCAGTTGCACAGGGCAGGGTTCAGACCCAGAGCCTCAAACTTAATGATGAGCTTGGAGGGTACTATGGTGTTGAATGCTGAGCTTTAGTCAATAAACAACATTCTTACATTGGTATTCCTCTTGCCCAGATGGGATAAGGCAGTGTGCAGTGTGATGGCGATTGCATCGTCTGTGGGTCTATTGGGGTGGTAAGCAAATTGAAGTGGGTCTAGGGTGGCAGGTAAGGTAGAGGTGATATGATCCTTGACTAGTCTCTCAAAGCACTTCATGATGACAGAAGTGAGTGCTACGGGGCGATAGTCATTTAGTTCAGTTACCTTTGCTTTCTTGGGTACAGGGACAATGGTGGCCATCTTGAAGCATGTGGGGACAGCAGACTGGGATAGGGAGAGATTGAATATGTCTGTAAACGCACTAGCCAGCTGATCTGTGCATGCTCTGAGGACGCGGCTAGGGATGCCATCTGGGCCGGCAGCCTTGCGAGGGTTAACACGCTTAAATGTCTTACTCACATCGACCACGGAGAAGGAGAGCCCACAGTCCTTGGTAGCGGGTCGCGTCGGTGGCACTGTATTATCCTCAAAGTGGGCGAAGAAGGTGTTTAGCTTGTCCGGAAGCAAGACGTCGGTGTCCGCGACGTGGCAGGTTTTCCTTCCGTAGTCCGTGATTGCCTGTAGACCCTGCCACATACGTTTCGTGTGTGAGCCATTGAATTGTGACTCCACTTTGTCCCTATACTGACGTTTTGCCTTTTGATTGCCTTGCGGAGGGAATAACTACACTGTTTCAATTATGCCATATTCTGGTTTCTGGTTAGGGTAGGTTTTAATAGTCACAGTGGGTACAACATCTCCTATACCCTTCCTGATAAACTCAGTCAACATATCAGTATATATGTCAATATTATTCTCTGAAGCTACCCGGAACATATCTCAGTCCGTGTGATCAAAACAATCTTGAAGCGTGGATTCCGATTGGTCAGACCAGTGTTGAATAGTCCTTAGCACGGGTACTTCCGGTTTGAGTTTCTGCCTATAGGAAGGGAGGAGCAAAATTGAGTCGTGGTCAGATTTGCCGAAAGGAGGGTGGGGGAGGGCCTTGCAGGCATCCCGTATGTTGGAGTAGCAATGGTCGAGTGTTTTAGCAGTGTGAGTACTACAGTCGATGTGTTGATAGAACTTCAGCAGCCTTTTCCTCAAATTTGCTTTGTTAAAATCCCCAGCTACAATAATAATAATATGCCATTTAGCAGACGCTTTTATCCAAAGCAACTTACAGTCATGCGTGCATACATTTTTGTGTATGGGTGGTCCCGGGGATCGAACCCACTACCTTGGCGTTACAAGCGCTGTGCTCTACCAGCTGAGCTACAGAGGACCACAATAAATGCAGCCTCAGGATATGTGGTTTCCAGTTTGCATAAAATCCAGTGAAGTTCTTTGAGGGCCGTCGTGGTATCGGCTTGAGGGGGGATATACACGGCCGTAACTATAACCAAAGAAAATTATCTTTGGAGGTAATACGGTAGGCATTTGATTGTGAGGTTTTCTAGATCGGGTGAACAAAAGGACTTGAGTTCCTGTATGTTATCACAATTACACCATGAGTCGTTAATCATAAAACATACACCTCCACCCTTCTGCTTCCCGGAGATATATTAATTCCTGTCTACGCGATGAACTGAGAACCCAACTGGCCGGACAGACTCGGACAGTATATCCCGAGAGAGCCATGTTTCCGTGAAACAGAGTATGTTACAATCCCTGATGTCTCTCTGGAAAGAAACACTCGCCCTGAGCTTATCAAGTTTATTATCCAGAGACTGAATATTAGCGAGTAATATATTCGGAAGCGGGTGGGTGGTGTGCACGGCTCCTAAGTCGGACTAGAAGACCGCTCCCAGTACCTCTCTTCCACCGGCGTTGTTTTGTGTCGGCCTCTGGAATCAGTTCAATTGCCCTGGGGGGTGCGAACAAAGGATCCACTTCGGGAAAGTCGTATTCCTGGTCGTAATGCTGGTAGTGCTGGTGAGTTACCACTGCACTGATATCCAACAGTTCATCCCGGCTGTATGTAATAACACAAACAATTTTCTGGGCTAATAACGTAATAACTAATACATAAAAAAATTAATAAATACTGCTAAGTTTCCTAAAAGCTAGAAGCAAGGCAGCCCTCTCTGTTGGCACCATTTTTAATCGCAGTAATCATGCGTCTGTGAAAATGAGTTATATTGTTAGCACTGAGGCAGTTTGACCTAGTAGGAAGTCCACTGTGTGCAGCTCACCCTACACTATCAGCTCAAACATAAATATCACTGTCATGTCTACTTCTGATAAGCCTCCCAGTAAAGCAACAAAAACAATCAAGAATCCCAGAAAAGTGCTAACAATAGCCCACATTAATATATGTAGCATAATAAACAAGGTTATTTAAATTGATACCTTGCTAGTAACAGATAACATTCATATACTGACTATCTCTGAAACTCACTTAGATAATAACTTTGATGATACCGTGGTAGCAATACACGGTTTCAACATCTTCAGAAGAGACATGAATGCCAATTGTGGAGGTGTTGTCGTTTAAGTTCAGTCATATTCCTGTAAAGCTTAGAGGATCTCATGTCAAATTCTGTTGAAGTAATATGGCTACAGGTTGACCTGCCTCACCTAAAGCCCATTCTTGTGGGAAGCTGCTACAGACCACCAAGTGCTAACAGTCAGTATCTGGATAATATGTGTGAAATGCTTGATAATATACAATATGTGGTATATTTTCTGGGTGACCTAAATATTGATTGGCTTTCACCAAACTGCCCACTCAAGAAAAAGCTTCAAACTGTAACCAGTGCCTGTAATCTGGTTCAGGTTTTATTAGTCAACCTACCAGGGTATTTACAAACAGGACAGGAATGAAATCATCCAGATGTATTGATCACATATTTTCCTAATGCTGCAGAAATATGCTCTAAAGCAGTATCCAAATCCATCGGATGTAGTGATCATAATATAGTAGTTATATATAGGAAAACCAAAATTCCAAAGGCTGGGCCTAATGTAGACGCTGCACTTGACACTTTTATGACATTTCTTATTCTAGTTACTAATTCGCATGCACCTATAAAGAAAATGACTGTAAAACCTGTTAAATCCCTGTGGATTGATGAGGAATTAAAAACAATTGTATGGTTGAGAGGGATGAGGCAAAAGGAATGCCAAATAAGTCTGGCTGCACAGCCGATTGACAAACGTACTGTAAATTGAGAAATTGTGTGACTAAACTTAACACAAATAAAAATAAACTGTACTGTAAAACAAAGATAAATGACATTAAGATGATAGTAAAGAGCTTTAGAGCACCATAAATAAAATTTTGGGCAAAAAGGTTAAGTTGGAACTCAGCTCCATCCTTCATTGAATCAGATGGCTCATTCATCACAAAACCCACTGATATTGCCAACTACTTTAATTATTTTTTCATTGGCAATATTTGCAAACTTAGTCATGACATGCAAACAACAAACTCTGAACCTACAGTGAGGGAAAAAAGTATTTGATCACCTGCTGATTTTGTACGTTTGCCCACTGACAAAGAAATGATCAGTCAAACATTTTAATGGTAGGTTTATTTGAACAGTGAGAGAAAGAATAACAACAAAAAAAAATCCAGAAAAACACATGTCAAAAATGTTATACATTGATTTGCATTTTAATGAGGGAAATAAGTACACTGCTCAAAAAAATAAAGGGAACACTTAAACAACACAATGTAACTCCAAGTCAATCACACTTCTGTGAAATCAAACTGTCCACTTAGGAAGCAACACTGATTGACAATAAATTTCACATGCTGTTGTGCAAATGGAATAGACAACAGGTGGAAATTATAGGCAATTAGCAAGACACCCCTAATAAAGAAGTGGTTCTGCAGGTGGTGACCACAGACCACTTCTCAGTTCCTATGCTTCCTGGCTGATGTTTTGGTCACTTTTGAATACTGGCGGTGCTTTCACTCTAGTGGTAGCATGAGACGGAGTCTACAACCCACACAAGTGGCTCAGGTAGTGCAGCTCATCCAGGATGGCACATCAATGCGAGCTGTGGCAAGACGGTTTGCTGTGTCTGTCAGCGTAGTGTCCAGAGCATGGAGGCGCTACCAGGAGACAGTCCAGTACATCAGGAGACGTGGAGGAGGCCGTAGGAGGGCAACAACCCAGCAGCAGGACTGCTACCTCCGCCTTTGTGCAAGGAGGAGCAGGAGGAGCACTGCCAGAGCCCTGCAAAATGACCTCCAGCAGGCCACAAATGTGCATGTGTCTGCTCAAACGGTCAGAAACAGACTCCATGAGGGTGGCATGAAGGCCCGACGTCCACAGGTGGGGGTTGTGCTTACAGCCCAACACCGTGCAGGATGTTTGGCATTTGCCAGAGAACACCAAGATTGGCAAATTTGCCACTGGTGCCGTGTGCTTTTCACAGATGAAATCAGGTTCACACTGAGCACGTGACAGACGTGACAGAGTCTGGAGACGCCGTGGAGAACGTTCTGCTGCCTGCAACATCCTCCAGCATGACCGGTTTGGCGGTGGGTCAGTCATGGTGTGGGGTGGCATTTCTTTGGGGGGCCTCCATGTGCTCGCCAGATGTAGCCTGACTGCCATTAGGTACCGAGATTAGATCCTCAGACCCCTTGTGAGACCATATGCTGGTGCGGTTGGCCCTGGGTTCCTCCTAATGCAAGAAAATGCTAGACCTCATGTGGCTGGAGTGTGTCAGCAGTTCCTGCAAGAGGAAGGCATTGATGCTATGGACTGGCCCGCCCGTTCCCCAGACCTGAATTCAATTGAGCACATCTGGGACATCATGTCTCGCTCCATCCACCAACGTCACGTTGCACCACAGACTGTCCAGGAGTTGGTGGATGCTTTAGTCCAGGTCTGGGAGGAGATCCCTCAGGAGACCATCCGCCACCTCATCAGGAGCATGCCCAGGCGTTGTAGGGAGGTCATACAGGCACGTGGAGGCCACACACACTACTGAGCCTAATTTTGACTTGTTTTAAGGACATTACATCAAAGTTGGATCAGCCTGTAGTTTTGGTTTTCCACTTTAATGTTGAGGGTGACTCCAAATCCAGACCTCCAAGGGTTGATACATTTGATTTCCATTGATAATTTTTGTGTGATTTTGTTGTCAGCACATTCAACTATGTAAAGAAAAAAGTATTTAATACGATTATTTCATTAATTCAGATCTAAGATGTGTTGTTTAAGTGTTCCCTTAATTTTTTTGAGCAGTGTATTTGACACCCTCTCAATCAGAAAGATTTCTGACTCCCAGGTGTCTTTTATACAGGTAACGAGCTGAGATTAGGAGCACACTCTTAAAGGGAGTGATCATAATCTCAGTTCGTTACCTGTATAAAAGACACCTGTCCACAGAAGCAATCAATCAATCAGATTCCAAACTCTCCACCATGGCCAAGACCAAAGAGCTCTCCAAGGATGTCAGGGACAAGATTGTAGACCTACACAAGGCTGGAATGGGCTACAAGACCATCGCCAAGCAGCTTGGTGAGAAGGTGACAACAGTTGGTGTGATTATTTGCAAATGGAAGAAACACAAAATAACTGTCAATCTCCCTCGGCCTGGGGCTCCATGCAAAATCTCACCTCGTGGAGTTGCAATGATCATGAGAACGGTGAGGAATCAGCCCAGAACTACACGGGAGGATCTAGTCAATGATCTCAAGGCAGCTGGGACCATAGTCACCAAGAAAACAATTGGTAACACACTATGCCGTGAAGGACTGAAATCCTGCAGCGCTCAAGAAAGCACATATACAGGCCCGTCTGAAGTTTGCCAATGAACATCTGAATGATTCAGAGGAGAACTGGGTGAAAGTGTTGTGGTCAGATGAGACCAAAATCAAGCTCTTTGGCATCAACTCAACTCGCCGTGTTTGGAGGAGGAGGAATGCTGCCTATGACCCCAAGAACACCATCCCCACCGTCAAACATGGAGGTGGAAACATTATGCTTTGGGGGTGTTTTTCTGCTAAGGGGACAGGACAACTTCACCACATCAAAGGGACGATGGACGGGGCCATGTACCGTCAAATATTGGGTGAGAACCTCCTTCCCTCAGCCAGGGCATTGAAAATGGGTCGTGGATGGGTATTCCAGCATGACAATGACCCAAAACACAGGGCCAAGGCAACAAAGGAGTAGCTCAAGAAGAAGCACATTATGGTCCTGGAGTGGCCTAGCCAGTCTCCAGACCTTAATCCCATAGAAAATTTGTGGAGGGAGCTGAAGGTTCGAGTTGCCAAACGTCAGCCTCGAAACCTTAATGACTTGGAGAAGATCTGCAAAGAGGAGTGGAACAAAATCCCTCCTGAGATGTGTGCAAACCTGGTGGCCAACTACAAGAAACGTCTGACCTCTGTGATTGCCAACAAGGGCTTTGCCACCAAGTACTAAGTCATGTTTTGCAGAGGGGTCAAATACTTATTTCCCTCATTAAAATGCAAATCAATTTATAACATTTTTGACATGCATTTTTCTGGATTTTTTTGTTGTTATTCTGTCTCACACTGTTCAAATAAACCTACACCAAAAAGGGTGTTCTGGCATGCACACCACTTACTGAGTCCCTAACCCAGACTGCCCCTCCCCTCAGCAACTTTAAAGAAGTCACATCCTCTGCTGTGCAGTCGGTTATCTCTAAAATGAAGGTCACTATTTGCCAAGAGTGTGCAAAGCTGTCATCAAGGCAAAGGGTGGCTACTTTGAACAATCTCAAATATACTTTTTTGGTTACTACATGATTCCATATGTGTTATTTCATAGTTTTGATGTCTTCACTATTATTCTACAATGTAGAAAATAGTAAAAATAAAGAAAAACCCTTGAATGAGTAGGTGTGTCCAAACTTTTGACTGGTACCATATGTAAATGTGATATTTCAGTTTTTTCTAAAATGTGATATTTCAAAAAATTCTAAAAACCTGTTTTTGCTTTGTTATTACGGGGTACCATGTGTAGATTGATTAGGGGAAAAAAACAATTTAATTCATTTTAAAATAATGCTGTAACGTAACAAAATGTGGAAAAAGTCAAGGGGTCTGAATACATTACGAATGCACTGTAGGACGAGTCAACAACATTATTTTGGTATAAATTAACCACTACAGGATCGGTGTCCCGTATATGGGATGGTTGAGCTAACGTGTGCTAATGTGATTAGCATGACTGTTGTAAGTAACAGCAAACTTTCCAGGACATAGACATGTCTTACATGGGCAGAAAGCTTAAATTATTGTTAATCTAACTGGACTGTCCGATTTACAGTAGCTATTACAGTGAAACAATACCATGCTATTGTTTGAGGAGAGTGCACAACAACAAAAAACGTATCATGACAACTGGTTTGATACATTCACCTCTGAAGGTAAATAATGTTCTCTATAGTTATGTACTTGAAAATGTATCAATTGACCAATTCGGCACATTTGAGCAGACTTGATAAAACATAGTCCAGTATTGCAATGCTTCACTGGATCAATCTGAAACTTTGCACACACACTGATGCCATCTAGTGGCCAACATCTAAATTGCGCCTAAACTGCAATACTATATTGTGGCCTTTCTCTTGCATTTCAAAGGTGATAAAAAATAAAAATAAAATAATAATAATAATAATTTTGAAAACACCTTTTTTGGTTTGTATTCTCTTTTACCAGATCTAATGTGTTATTTTCTCCTACATTAATTTCACATTTCCACAAACTTCAAAGTGTTTCCTTTAAAATGGTATCAAGAATATGCATATACTTGCTTCAGGTCCTGAGCTACATGTAGTTATATTTGGGTATGTCATTTCAGGGTCCGATCCTTAAGAGGTTAACATAATATTATCTTTTGAAAGAGATATTTTCACTGGACAGTTAGTTTAAGAATTAAGATTCTTCGGTGTTGGATAAAGCCATCCCGATGACGACCTAGCTAGGGTTGAAACCCTGTCTGTCTCATTAATAAACACAACACTTTGTAGAGCAGATAACATCATTGAGGGGAATTAATTTATGATTTCCATGAAGTTAATTGAAATTCATGAAAGAAATAAAAAGATAAATTACATTTTACATTTGGGGTAAAAAGAGGACTGAGCACGCCCCCATTCTCATCGACGGGGCTGTAGTGGAACAGGTTGAGAGCTTCAAGTTCCTTGGTGTCCACATCACCAACGAACTATCATGGTCCAAACACACCAAGACAGTCGTGAAGAGGGCACGACAAAGCCTATTCCCCCTCAGGAGACTAAAAAGATTTGGCATGGGTCCTCAGATCCTCAAAAAATTCTACAGCTGCACCACCGAGAGCATCCTGACTGGTTGCATCACCGCCTGGTATGGCAACTGCTTGGCCTCTGACCGCAAGGCACTACAGAGGGTAGTGCGTACGGCCCAGTACATCACTGGGGCAAAGCTCCCTGCCATCCAGGACCTCTATACCAGGCGGTGTCAGAGGAAGGCCCTCAAAATTGTCAAAGACTCCAGTCACCCTAGTCATAGACTGTTCTCTCTGCTACCGCACGGACAAGCGGTACCGAGTGCCAAGTCTAGGTCCAAAAGACTTCTCAACAGCTTCTACCCCCAAGCCATAAGACTCCTGAACAGCTAATCATGGCTACCCGGACTATTTGCACTGCCCCCCCACCCCATCCTTTTTACGCTGCTGCTACTCTGTTAAGTATTTATGCATAGTCACTTTAACTCTACCCACATGTACATATTACCTCAACTACCTCAACTAGCCGGTGCCCCCGCACATTGACTATGCAACGGTACCCCCCTGTATATATAGCCTCCCTACTGTCACTTTATTTTATTGTATATATAGCCTCCCTACTGTCACTTTATTTTACTTCTGCTCTTTTTTTCTCAACACTTTTTTGTTGTTGTTTTATTCTTACTTTTTTGTTTAAAATAAATGCACTGTTGGTTAAGGGCTGTAAGTAAGCATTTCACTGTAATGTCTGCACCTGTTGTATTCGGCGCATGTGACCAATAAAATTTGATTTGATTTGATTTTGATTTGATTTAATTTAACAGAAACTAGTCGCTCTGTTGTCCTGAGCGACTTGCAGCGACTTTCGGTCAGTAACCCTGGTATGTACCAGCAATGAGATTGATTTTGTGTTTTCCCATATGATAAGATGGCATTCCCAGTAAGCCATCTTATCATATCTTAATAAGTAAAGTTATCTCCACTGAGAGCAGTAGCACCTGGAAAGGCTATTTCTGTTGTCTTTGAGGGGGTGTCTCCTCTGTCCTTCCTGCTTCCTCCTATCATGTTCACTGAACTCTGTTTACTCTCCCCTAACTTAATTTCATGCAATAAATGCATTATCCCAATCAGTACTGATGAGCAGCGCGTGGACGGATGTGTGTGTGTGTGTGTGTGTGTGTGTGTGTGTGTGTGTGTGTGTGTGTGTAAGTAAATACTTCCTGTTATCTCAGGCTAATCTGCATGGAGGAAAACTCTGGGTGTTCATTAGCTGCACCTCCGTTTACCCTGTCTTCACTAATTGCTTATGATCTCGCAGTGTGGGTGTGTGTCTGAGATGCAGACGGCAAATTAAATCCACATTGTCAGTCAATGAATACGAAGATAATCGTTCCACCCAGCAACAGTCCATTCTCCCCCTCTCCATCTCTCTCTCCATCTTCTCTCGCTCTCATTCCCTCTCTCTCTCACTTTCACTCTCTAAAGTGACAGACAGGTTATCTACTTCAGGTACCTTAAAACCTACACGACTTCAGGTCTCAGGCAAGGTAAAGAAAGGAAAAGAAAATACAAAACAAAAAAAAGTTCAAACCTAATCTGCTCGATCACTGTGAACTAATCTACATACCTTCCTGTCACTTTCATCCCTCGCTTTCTGAGAAGAAAACCCAAATATAGACAAATGGGCTGTTAGCATTGACAGATGCAAGTAATTCCCATAAAAGCCAGTGGTGTAGTCAGCTAACCATGACAGATGCTTCAGCCCATGTGGTTTATTGATGATGTCATTATCTCATAAACAACACATCATACAGTCATATTGCCTTTTTTCTCTGCACACACTGCTATTGGTGTCAACATCCAATCAGAAGTGGAAGATAAGGAACGATGGTAGTGCATATGTGCAGATTAGTCAATTGAGCATAGTGATGCAAATTATTTAGAAAATGTATCCATATTGCAAAGTATTTTTATTTTCCAAGTTGTGTGTCCAAGGCCTTATACCCTGGAGCATTATATAATTATGAAATAGCATGTGCTAGCCATAATATAATCTATGTAATAGCCTAGCTCAATGCTTCCTTGTGTCTGACTGATTTCTGGTAGGTTGATGGCAAGAAGAAGTGTGTGGTATAAGCCAATCCTTAGGGAATGTCATTACATCAAGCATAATTGCTCAACCTTGCTAGGCAGTTGACCACACCAATAGCTCCCTTCTCTGTCATGTATTTGAAGGATAGTTTAAAGCATGAGCTGACGCACTCCCAGAAAGTTTTGTAGAGGTGCTGCTAACAAAAGTGCTGACTAACGAATGCACTGCGTTGCCGAAACGTTGCTTAGGTTTTCCCATGAAATTGTTGGAAGCATATATAGAGTGTACAACTTTCTATTTATGTATTTGAAGGATAATATTGGCCCTGCAGTTTTCCATGGAAGTTTCCCCGAAACTTTTGTAGATAAAGTGGCACTTTATTTATCTTGACAAAAGAGAAGCCACGAGAGAGTAGCTATTGTCAAATCGATGTTTGACGGTCAATCTTCTGTGCGTGAATGAACAAAATGTGTCAAATGAAGCACTTTGCTGGTCTACGACTGGCCTGGGTCTGCATCAATGAGAGAAATATAATATCATGTAAGCTACAGAGCTTTTGGGATCTCACACCCGGTTTCGTCAGTCTCTGTATGACTCATTGCTACAGTGGGGAGAACAAGTATTTGATACACTGCCGATTTTGCAGGTTTTCCTACTTACAAAGCATGTAGAGGTCTTTCATTTTTATCATAGGTACACTTCAACTGTGAGAGACAGAATCTAAAACAAAAATCCAGAAAATCACATTGTATGATTTTTAAGTAATTAATTTGCATTTTATTGCATGACATAAGTATTTGATACATCAGAAAAGCAGAACTTAATATTTGGTACAGAAACCTTTGTTTGCAATTACAGAGATCATACGTTTCCTGTAGGTCTTGACCAGGTTTGCACACACTGCAGCAGGGATTTTGGCCCACTCCTCCATACATACCTTCTCCAGATCCTTCAGGTTTCGGGGCTGTCGCTGGGCAACACAGACTTTCAGCTCCCTCCAAAGATGTTCTATTGGGTTCAGGTCTGGAGACTGGCTAGGCCACTCCAGGACCTTGAGATGCTTCTTACGGAGCCACTCCTTAGTTGCCCTGGCTGTGTGTTTCGGGTCGTTGTCATGCTGGAAGACCCAGCCACGACCCATCTTCAATGCTCTTACTGAGGGAAGGAGGTTGTTGGCCAAGATCTTGCGATACATGGCCCCATCCATCCTCCCCTCAATACGGTGCAGTCGTCCTGTCCCCTTTGCAGAAAAGCATCCCCAAAGAATGATGTTTCCTCCTCCATGCTTCACTGTTGGGATGGTGTTCTTGGAGTTGTACTCATCCTTCTTCTTCCTCCAAACACGGCGGGTGGAGTTTAGACCAAAAAGCTCAATTTTTGTCTCATCAGACCACATGACCTTCTCCCATTCCTCCTCTGGATCATCCAGATGGTCATTGGCAAACTTCAGACGGGCCTGGACATGCGCTGGCTTGAGCAGGGGGACCTTGCGTGCGCTGCAGGATATTAATCCATGACGGCGTAGTGTGTTACTAATAGTTTTCTTTGAGACTGTGGTCCCAGCACTCTTCGGGTCATTGACCAGGTCCTGCCGTGTAGTTCTGGGCTGATCCCTCACCTTCCTCATGATCATTGATGCCCCACGAGGTGAGATCTTGCATGGAGCCCCAGACCGAGGGTGATTGACCGTCATCTTGAACTTCTTCCATTTTCTAATAATTGCGCCAACAGTTGTTGCCTTCTCACCAAGCTGGTTGCCTATTGTCCTGTAGCCCATCTCAGCCTTGTGCAGGTCTACAATTTTATCCCTGATGTCCTTACACAGCTCTCTGGTCTTGGCCATTGTGGAGAGGTTGGAGTCTGTTTGATTGAGTGTGTGGACAGGTGTATTTTATACAGGTAACGAGTTCAAACAGGTGCAGTTAATACAGATATTGAGTGGAGAACAGGAGGGCTTCTTAAAAGAAAACAAACAGGTCTGTGAGAGCCGGAATTCTTACTGGTTGGTAGGTGATCAAATACTTATGTCATGCAATAAAATGCAAATTAATTAATTAAAAATCATACAATGTGTTTTTCTGGATTTTTGTTTTAGATTCCGTCTCTCACAGTTGAAGTATACCTATGATAAAAATGACAGACCTCTACATGCTTTGTAAGTAGGAAAACCTGCAAAATTGGCAGTGTATCAAATACTTGTTCTCCCCACTGTGTGTGTGTGTGTGTGTGTGTGTGTGTGTGTATATATATATATATATATATATATATATATATATATATAATATATATATATATACTATATATATATACATACACACACATACCTATATATATATATATATATTCCCCTTTATTACTTTCCAACCCTGCCACCATTTCCCTACTTGGAGTAAACTAGTGAACAACAATGCTTAGGCCTCTACTTCCAGCTTATACTTACTATCTACATTTTATGGACACAGTCAATTTTAAAATAATTATATTTTGTTTGTTTTTTCTCCTGAACTACTTCTACTCTCAACCTCTCCGATCATTTTCATAATGTCCATCCGGTTTGCTTCTATATGCCATATCTTTCTAACTGTGCTCTTTCACAAAAGCTCCCAACCTACAACTTACAGTGGGGAAAAACAGTATTTAGTCAGCCACCAATTGTGCAAGTTCTCCCACTTAAAAAGATGAGAGAGGCCTGTAATTTTCATCATAGGTACACGTCAACTATGACAGACAAATTGAGAAAAAAAACAATCCTGAAAATCACATTGTAGGATTTTTTATGAATTTATTTGCAAATTATGGTGGAAAATAAGTATTTGGTCACCTACAAACAAGCAAGATTTCTGGCTCTCACAGACCTGTAACTTCTTCTTTAAGAGGCTCCTCTGTCCTCCACTCGTTACCTGTATTAATGGCACCTGTTTGAACTTGTTATCAGTATAAAAGACACCTGTCCACAACCTCAAACAGTCACACTCCAAACTCCACTATGGCCAAGACCAAAGAGCTGTCAAAGGACACCAGAAACACAATTGTAGACCTGCACCAGGCTGGGAAGACTGAATCTGCAATAGGTAAGCAGCTTGGTTTGAAGAAATCAACTGTGGGAGCAATTATTAGGAAATGGAAGACATACAAGACCACTGATAATCTCCCTCGATCTGGGGCTCCACGCAAGATCTCACACCGTGGGGTCAAAATGATCACAAGAACGGTGAGCAAAAATCCCAGAACCACACGGGGGGACCTAGTGAATGACCTGCAGAGAGCTGGGACCAAAGTAACAAAGCCTACCATCAGTAACACACTACGCCGCCAGGGACTCAAACTCTGCTGTGTAAGACGTGTCCCCCTGCTTAAGCCAGTACATGTCCAGGCCCGTCTGAAGTTTGCCAGAGTGCATTTGGATGATCCAGAAGAGGATTGGGAGAATGTCATATGGTCAGATGAAACCGAAATATAACTTTTTGGTAAAAACTCAACTCGTCGTGTTTGGAGGACAAAGAATGCTGAGTTGCATCCAAAGAACACCATACCTACTGTGAAGCATGGGGGTGGAAACGTCATGCTTTGGGGCTGTTTTTATGCAAAGGGACCAGGACGACTGATCCGTGTAAAGGAAATAATGAATGGGGCCATGTATCGTGAGATTTTGAGTGAAAACCTCCTTCCATCAGCAAGGGCATTGAAGATGAAACGTGGCTGGGTCTTTCAGCATGACAATGATCCCAAACACACCGCCCGGGCAACAAAGGAGTGGCTTCGTAAGAAGCATTTCAAGGTCCTGGAGTGGCCTAGCCAGTCTCCAGATCTCAACCCCATAGAACATCTTTGGAAGGAGTTGAAAGTCTGTGTTGCCCAGCGACAGCCCCAAAACATCACTGCTCTAGAGGAGATCTGCATGGAGGAATGGGCCAAAATACCAGCAACAGTGTGTGAAAACCTTGTGAAGACTTACAGAAAACGTTTGACCTGTGTCATTGCCAACAAAGGGTATATAACAAAGTATTGAGAAACTTTTGTTATTGACCAAATACTTATTTTCCACCATAATTTGCAAATAAATTCATTAAAAATCCTACAATGTGACTATCCTACCGATCCTTGACTTCGGCGATGTCATTTACAAAATAGCCTCCAACACTCTACTCAGCAAATTGGATGTAGTCTATCACAGTGCCATCCGTTTTGTCTCCAAAGCCCCATACACTACCCACCACTGTGACCTGTACGCTCTTGTTGGCTGGTCCTCACTAAATGTTCGTCGTCAAACCCACTGGCTCCAGGCCATCTATAAATCACTGCTAGGCAAATCCCCACCTTATCTTAGCTCATTGGTCACCATAGCAGCACCCACCCGTAGTCTGCGCTCCAGCAGGTATATCTCACTGGTCATTCCCAAAGCCAACACCTCCTTTGGCCGCCATTCCTTCCAGTTCTCTGCTGCCAATGACTGGAACGAATTGCAAAAATCTCTGAAGCTGGAGACTTATCTCCCTCACTAACTTTAAGCATCAGTTGTCAGAGCACCTTACCGATCACTGCACCTGTACACAGCCCATCTGAAATTAGCCCACCCAACTACCTCATCCCTATATTGTTATTTATTTTGCTCTTTTGCACCCCAGTATCTCTATTTGCACATAATCTCTTGCACATCTAGCATTCCAGTGTTAATACTAATTGTAATTAATTTGCACTATAGCCTATTTATTGCCTTACCTCCATAACTTGCTACATTTGCACACACTGTATATATATTTTCTGTTGTATTTTTGACTTTATGTTTTTTTTTTTCCCCATATGTAACTCTGTGTTGTTGTTTTTAATCGCACTGCTTTGCTTTATCTTGGTCAGGTCGCAGTTGTAAATGAGAACTTGTTCTCAACTGGCTTACCTGGTTAAATAAAGATTAAATAAAATAAAATAAATAAAATCCACAAGAGCATTAGTGAGGTCAGGCTCTGATGTTGGGCGATTAGGCCTGGCTCGCAGTCAGCATTCCAATTCATCCCAAAGGTGTTGGATGGGGTTGAGGTCAAGACTCTGTGCAGGCCAGTCAAGTTCCTCCACACCGATCTCGACAAACCATTTCTGTATAGACCTCGCTTTGTGCATGGGGGCATTGTCATACTGAAACAGGAAATGGCCTTCCCCAAACTGTTGCCACAAAGTTGGAAGCACATAATCATCTAGAATGTCATTGTATTCTGTAGCTTTAAGATTTCCCTTCACTGAAACTAAGGGGCCTAGCCCGAACCATGAAAAACAGCCCCAGACCATTATTCCTCCTCCACCAAACTTTACAGTTGGCACTACGCATTCGCGTTTCCACTGCTGCGTCAAGCTTTACACCACTCCAGCCGACACTTGGCATTGTGCATGGTGATCTTAGGCTTGTGTGCGCCTGCTTCAGCACTCGGCAGTCCCGTTCTGTAAGCTTGTGTGGCCTACCATTTCGCGGCTGAGCCATTGTTGCTCCTAGACGTTTCCACTTCACAATAACAGCACTTACAGTTGACCAGGGCAGATCTAGCAGGGAAGAAATGTTGATGACCTGACTTGTTGGAAAGGTGGCATCCTATGACGGTGCCACATTGAAAGTCACTGAGCTCTTCAGTAAGGCCATTCTACTGCCAATGTTTGTTTATGGAGATTGCATGTCTGTGTGCTCGATTTTATACACCTGTCAGCAACGGGTGTGGCTGAAAAAGCCAAATCCACTAATTTGAAGGGGTGTCCACATACTTTTGTATATATAGTGTATCATGACTCGCTTAAATCATTTGCATATCAGGACTCGCATGAATCATTTAAGTAGCATGACTCGCTTGAATCATTTAAGTATCATGACTTAACTCACTATGTTTCTAACTACAGCACATCATACAGAGATAGCTAAGGACAGGTAGGCATATTCCAAAGACAGACGTCTACATGAGTGCTTTCTGAGCAATGTATCAAGGCTCTTGGATAGAAATGTCAATTTCATGTTGTTCTCAATCTACTGTTGTTCACTTGAACTCTGCACCACATAAACAAGTTATATATTTCCACACTCACACAACCAACTGCACACACATATGTCATACACACCAGCTTTTATAGATGGAATTGAAATACAATCACATTTTAATATAATTGCCATGTTTTAATGATTTTGCTGTTAACATTTCTGACAAACACACACGCAGGCACGCACGCAAGCACGCACACACGCACGCAGGCAGGCACACATGCACACACGCACACACACACACACACACACAGAGAAATGGAATGCAAAAGCAAGATACGATGTCAACAGATTCAAAATACTTTTTATTCTTCATACAGTGACTCCAATGTCAAACTGAAGTAAAGCAACAACTACACCCGTCATTTTGACAACATGACAATATGAAGTAAAATATTTTCCATAATTCCATCAATGTTTCTACCTTCTGTGGAGATCAAAAGCTGCCTGTGATTGCCTCTACTTTCCAATATATGCAGTGGCACTTTGGATCCAAAAACTGTAATACCTAGATACTGAGTTCAAATATTTGCATGAATACACATTTTGAATAGATTATTCACCTTCAATTTGTTTTTCCATTATTTTCAATTAATTTGAGCATGGCAATTGTCTCTGGGCGCGGCAGACTGTGAAAAGGAAAGGATTAACAATGTCCCAGGGAAGATCATGCATGCATGAGCTCTGTGTGTCAAAATTCCCCTGAAAAGTACCATTGATACAGTGGGGGAAAAAAGTATTTAGTCAGCCACCAATTGTGCAAGTTCTCCCACTTAAAAAGATGAGAGAGGCCTGTAATTTTCATCATAGGTACACGTCAACTATGACAGACAAAATGATTTTAAAAAATCCAGAAAATCACATTGTAGGATTTTTAATGAATTTATTTGCAAATTATGGTGGAAAATAAGTATTTGGTCACCTACAAACAAGCATGATTTCTGGCTCTCACAGACCTGTAACTTCTTCTTCAAGAGACTCCTCTGTCCTCCACTCGTTACCTGTATTAATGGCACCTGTTTGAACTTGTTATCAGTATAAAAGACACCTGTCCACAACCTCAAACAGTCACACTCCAAACTCCACTATGGCCAAGACCAAAGAGCTGTCAAAGGACACCAGAAACAACATTGTAGACCTGCACCAGGCTGGGAAGACTGAATCTGCAATAGGTAAGCAGCTTGGTTTGAAGAAATCAACTGTGGGAGCAATTATTAGGAAATGGAAGACATACAAGATCACTGATAATCTCCCTCGATCTGGGGCTCCACGCAAGATCTCACCCTGTGGGGTCAAAATGATCACAAGAACGGTGAGCAAAAATCCCAGAACCACACGGGGGGACCTAGTGAATGACCTGCAGAGAGCTGGGACCAAAGTAACAAAGCCTACCATCAGTAACACACTATGCCACCAGGGACTCAAATCCTGCAGTGCCAGACGTGTCCCCCTGCTTAAGCCCGTACATGTCCAGGCCCATCTGAAGTTTGATAGAGTGCATTTGGATGATCCAGAAGAGGATTGGGAGAATGTCATATGGTCAGATGAAACCAAAATATAACTTTTTGGTAAAAACTCAACTCGTCGTGTTTGGAGGACAAAGAATGCTGAGTTGCATCCAAAGAACACCATACCTACTGTGAAGCATGGGGGTGGAAACATCATGCTTTGGGGCTGTTTTTCTGCAAAGGGACCAGGACGACTGATCCGTGTAAAGGAAAGAATGAATGGGGCCATGTATTGTGAGATTTTAAGTGAAAACCTCCATCCATCAGCAAGGGCATTGAAGATGAAACGTGGCTGGGTCTTTCAGCATGACAATGATCCCAAACACACCGCCCGGGCAACGAAGGAGTGGCTTCGTAAGAAGCATTTCAAGGTCCTGGAGTGGCCTAGCCAGTCTCCAGATCTCAACCCCATAGAAAATCTTTGGAGGGAGTTGAAAGTCCGTGTTGCCCAGCGACAGCCCCAAAACATCACTGCGCTAGAGGAGATCTGCATGGAGGAATGGGCCAAAATACCAGCAACAGTGTGTGAAAACCTTGTGAAGACTTACAGAAAATGTTTGACCTGTGTCATTGCCAACAAAGGGTATATAACAAAGTATTGAGAAACTTTTGTTATTGACCAAATACTTATTTTCCACCATAATTTGCAAATAAATTCATTAAAAATCCTACAATGTGATTTTCTGGATTTTTTTTCCTCATTTTGTCTGTCATAGTTGACGTGTACCTGTGATGAAAATTACAGGCCTCTCTCATAATTTTAAGTGGGAGAACTTGCACAATTGGTGGCTGACTAAATACTTTCTTTCCCCACTGTATATGGCTTGTCAGTTTTGACTGGCTTTTTCAGTTGTCATTTAGACAACAAAAAAAAAGTTTTCAGTTCTAACAAAAAAATATACACACTTAAGTAATTGTTTGTTTGATTGGTTTGATCGATCGATTGATCAATTGATTGACGTTGGTTTAAGGAAATTCCCAAAAGTCTATCAAAATATGTTCTGGTTAAAATGTGGTAACATCACAGTGGAAAATAATACAAATTACATCAGTCAATTTCAGCTACAAAAGTATTGGGACAGTAACACATTCTTAGATATTTTGGCACTGTACTCCAGCACATTGGATTTTAAATTATATGACTATGAGGTTAAAGTGCAGACTGTCAGCTTTAATGTGAGGGTATTTTTATCCATATCAGGTGAACTGTTTAGAAATTGCAGCACTTTTTGTAAATAGTCCCTCCATTTTAGGAGACCAAAAAATATTTGGACAAATTAACTTACAGTGGGGGAAAAAAGTATTCAGTCAGCCACCAATTGTGCAAGTTCTCCCACTTAAAAAGATGAGAGAGGCCTGTTATTTTCATCATAGGTACACGTCAACTATGACAGACAAATTAAGAAAAAAAATCCAGAAAATCACATTGTAGGATTTTTTATGAATTTATTTGCAAATTATGGTGGAAAATAAGTATTTGGTCACCTACAAACAAGCATGATTTCTGGCTCTCACAGACCTGTAACTTCTTCTTCAAGAGACTCCTCTGTCCTCCACTCGTTACCTGTATTAATGGCACCTGTTTGAACTTGTTATCAGTATAAAAGACACCTGTCCACAACCTCAAACAGTCACACTCCAAACTCCACTATGGCCAAGACCAAAGAGCTGTCAAAGGACACCAGAAACAACATTGTAGACCTGCACCAGGCTGGGAAGACTGAATCTGCAATAGGTAAGCAGCTTGGTTTGAAGAAATCAACTGTGGGAGCAATTATTAGGAAATGGAAGACATACAAGACCACTGATAATCTCCCTAAATCTGGGGCTCCACGCAAGATCTCACCCCGTGGGGTCAAAATGATCACAAGAACGGTGAGCAAAAATCCCAGAACCACACGGGGGGACCTAGTGAATGACCTGCAGAGAGCTGGGACCAAAGTAACAAAGCCTACCATCAGTAACACACTACGCCGCCAGGTACTCAAATCCTGCAGTGCAAGACGTGTCCCCCTGCTTAAGCCAATACATGTCCAGGCCCGTCTGAAGTTTGCTAGAGTGCATTTGGATTATCCAGAAGAGGATTGGGAGAATGTCATATGGTCAGATGAAACCAAAATATAACTTTTTGGTAAAAACTCAACTCGTCGTGTTTGGAGGACAAAGAATGCTGAGTTGCATCCAAAGAACACCATACCTACTGTGAAGCATGGGGGTGGAAACATCATGCTTTGGGGCTGTTTTTCTGCAAAGGGACCAGGACGACTGATCCGTGTAAAGGAAAGAATGAATGGGGCCATGTATCGTGAGATTTTGAGTGAAAACCTCCTTCCATCAGCAAGGGCATTGAAGATGAAACGTGACTGGGTCTTTCAGCATGACAATGATCCCAAACACACCGCCTGGGCAACGAAGGAGTGGCTTCATATGAAGCATTTCAAGGTCCTGGAGTGGCCTAGCCAGTCTCCAGATCTCAACCCCATAGAAAATCTTTGGAGGGAGTTGAATGTCCGTGTTGCCCAGCGACAGCCCCAAAACATCACTGTTCTAGAGGAGATCTGCATGGAGGAATGGGCCAAAATACCAGCAACAGTGTGTGAAAACCTTGTGAAGACTTACAGAAAACGTTTGACCTGTGTCATTGCCAACAAAGGGTATATAACAAAGTATTGAGAAACTTTTGTTATTGACCAAATACTTATTTTCCACCATCATTTGCAAATAAATTCATTAAAAATCCTACAATGTGATTTTCTGGATTTTTTCCCCTCATTTTGTCTGTCATAGTTGACGTGTACCTATGATTAAAATTACAGGCCTGTCTCATCTTTTTAAGTGGGAGAACTTGCACAATTGTTGGCTGACTAAATACTTTTTTTCCCCACTGTATGTGTGTATATGTTTCTAAACACTTATACATTAATGTGGATGCTACCATGATTACGGATAATCATGAATGAATCGTGAATAATGGTGAGTGTGAGAGTTACAGAAGCACAAATACAGTGTATTCAGGAAGTATTCATACCCCTTGATTTTTTCCATATTTTGTTACGTTACAGCCTTATTCTAAAATGAATTAAATAAAACATTTTCTCATCAATCTACACATAATACCCCATAATTACGAAGCACATACAGATTTTTAGAAATTTGCAGATGAATTAAAAATAAAAACATAAATATCACATTTACATAAGTATTCAGACCCTTTACTCAGTACTTTGAACAAACACCTTTGGCAGTGATTACAGCCTAGAGTATTTTGGATTGACGCTACAAGCTTGGCACACCTGCATTTGGGGCGTTTCTCCCATTCTTCTCTTCAGATTATCTCAAGCTCTGTCAGGTTGGATGGGGAGCGTCGCTGTACAGCTATTTACAGGTCTCTCCAGAGATGTTCGATCAGGTTCAAGTCCAGTCTCTGGCTGGGCCACTCAAGGACATTCAGAGATATGTCCCGAAGCCACTCCTGTGTTGTCTTGGCTGTGTGCTTAGGGTTGTTGCCCTGTTGGAAGGTGAACCTTTGCCCCAGTATGAGGTCCTGAGCGCTTTGGAGCAGGTATTCATCAAGGATCTCTCTGCACTTTGCTCCTTCATCTTTCCCTCAATCCTGACTAGTCTCCCAGTCCCTGCCGCTAAAAAACTTCCCCACAGCATGGGTACATGATTCCTCCAGATGTGATGATTGGCATTCAGGCCAAATAGTTCAATCTTGGTTTCATCAGACCAGATAATCTTGTTTATCATGGTCTGAGAGTCCTTAGGTGCCTTTTGGCCATCTCCAAATGGGCTGTCATGTGCCTTTTACTGAGGAGTGGCTTCCATCTGGCCGCTTTACCATAAAGGCCTGATTGGTGGAGTGCTACAGAGATGGTTGTCCTTCTGGAAAGTTATCCCATTTCCACAGAGTAACTCTAGAGCCCTGTCAGTGTGACCATTGGGTTCCTGGTCACTTCCCTGACCAAGGCCCTGATCTCACCCGATTGCTCAGTTTGGCCGGGACGCCAGCTCTAGGAAGAGTCTTGGTGCTTCCAAACTTCTTCCATTTAAGAATGATGGAGGCCACCGTGCTCTCGAGGACCTTCAATGCTGCAGACATTTGTTGGTACCCTTCCCCAGATCTGTGCCTCGACACAATCCTGTCTTGGAGCTCTACGGACAATTCCTTCGACCTCATGGCTTGGTTTTTGGTCTGACATAATCCGTCAACTGTGGTACCTTATATAGACAGGTGTGTGCCTTTCCAAATCATGTCCAATCAAGTTGTAGAAAAATCTCAAGGATGATCAATGGAAACAGGATGCACCTGAGCTCAATTTCGAGTCTCATAGCAAAGGGTCTGAATACTTACATAAATAAGGTATTTCTGTTTTTCATTTTTTATAAATTTGCAAACATTTCTAAAAACCTGTTTTCGCTTTGTCATTATGGGGTATTGTGTCTAGATTGATGAGGAAAACAATGTATTTAATCCCTTTTAGAATAAGGCTGTAACGTAACAAAATGTGGAAAAAGGGAAGGGGTCTGAATACTTTCCGAATGCACTGTATATACAAAAGTATGTGGACACCCCTTCAGTCACTTTCAACGTAGCATCATCAAATCTGCCCTGCTAGAGCTGCCCAACTGTAAGTGCTGTTATTGTGAAGTGGAAACGTCTAGGAGCAACAATGGCTCAGCCGCAAAGTGGTAGGCCACACAAGCTTACAGAACGGGACCGCTGAGTGCTGAAGCACTCACTACCGAGTTCTAAACTGCCTCTGGAAGCAATGTCAGCACAATAACTGTTTGTCGGGAGCTTCATGAAATGGGTTTCCATGGCCGAGCAGCTGCACACAAGCCTAAGATCACCATGTGCAATGCCAAGCGTCGGCTGGAGTGGTGTAAAGCTCACCGTCATTGGACTCTGGAGCAGTGGAAACGCGTTCTCTGGAGTGATTAATCACACTTCACCATCTGGCAGTCCGACAGACAAATCTGGGTTTGGCGGATGCCAGGAGAACACTACCTGCCCGAATGCATAGTGCAAACTGTAAAGTTTGGTGGAGGAAGAATAATGGCTGCAGCTATTTTTCATGGTTTGGGATAGACCCCTTAGTTCCAGTGAAGGGAAATCTTAACGCTACAGCATACAGTAACATTCTAGACGATTCTGTGCTTCCAACTTTGTGGTAACAGTTTGGGGAAGGCCCTTTCCTGTTTCAGCATTACAATGCCCCCGTGCACAAAGCGAGGTCCATATATAAATGGTTTGTCAAGATCGGTGTGGAACAACTTGACTGGCCGTCACAGATCCCTTACCTTAACCCCATCGAACACCTTTGGGATGAATTGGAACGCCGACTGCGAGCCAGGCATAATCGCCCAACATCAGTGCCGACCTTACTAATGCTCTTGTGGCTGAATCTAACCACATTGAAAAGTTATATTTGTCTGGTGGAGTGTGCATTTGCAACTGATAAAGGAGACACCTTATTAAAGTTCACCAACCAAGCTCTGATGAGTGGCCATGTCCCCCTGTTTGTGTGTGTTTGTCAGCATGTGTGTGTGTTTGTGTGTGTGTGTGTGTGTGTGTGTGTGTGTGTGTGTGTGTGTGTGTGTGTGTGTCACCAGCACTGCTTTTTCATGATAATTCACAATGAGTCAAGATGGAAGAGAAGAGCCACACAAAGGTGAGAAATGAGAGAGAGAGAGAGAGAGAGAGAGAGAGAGAGAGAGAGAGAGAGAGAGAGAGAGAGAGAGAGAGAGAGAGAGAGAGAGAGAGAGAGAGAGAGAGAGAGAGAGAGAGAGAGAGAGAGAGAGAGAGAGAGAGTTTGTATAAGTTAGTAAGTTAGCCCCCATATTCTGACAATGCCAACATATCTGAGGCTATTCCATCTCAGTATATTCCACCATAGATGTTATAAGGCACTGTGGAACCCTGGTATGGTGGTAATTATCATGCAACAACAATCAAAGTAATGAAACAATGACAATGTGATGTACCATGTGACATATTGATATTTCAGCAAGCAGGGAACTCCCCTCCATTCTGAGAATGTCAATTATGTAATGTGATGAAGTGGTAAGTGAAGTGATCACACGCTGAAAGGTGCATACACAGCATTAGCGTATGTTCACGCTCCACTACATTCCTAGTGGTGATGTCATGTGATACTGAACACAGGAGACACACAGGAAATCACATTTGCAAATGTTAAAAACAAAATATAATAATAATATTGTCTGTTGCTCTTCTCTTTTGGCCCGTGTCCAGCAGGTCTGGTTATGTACAGTGCTGTGGTCAGTCCAGATTAATGGAACATGTGTCTGGGTCAACACTCAACACTCAATAGAACCAACGCTAATGTTGACCAACAGTGGTTACTGGAGTTTAATCCACACTGGGGCCATTCCAAAGTTCATAAAGTCAAAGATGCAAAAGGTTAGTGTGGCATGTAAACTTGTTTTTCAACCACTCCACAAATGTCTTGTTAACAAACTATAGTTTTGGCAAGTCAGTTAAGACATCTACTTTGTGCATGACACAAGTAATTGTTCATTTATAATTCACTGTATCACAATTCCAGTGGGTCAGAAGTTTACATACACTAAGTTGACGGTGCCTTTAAACAACTTGGAAAATTCCCGAAAATGAGGTCATGGCTTTAGAAGCTTCTGATAGGCTAATTGACATAATTTGAGTCCATTGGAGGTGTACCTGTGGATGTATTTCAAGGCCTACCTTCAAACTCAGTGCCTCTTTGCTTGACATCATGAGCAAATCAAAATAAATCAGACAAGGCCTGACGTCTGTAGCCATGAAGTGCTTTGAAAGGCTGGTCATGGCTCACATCAACACCATTATCCCAGAAACCCTAGACCCACAGAGGGTAGTGTGTACAGCCCAGTACATCACTGGGGCCAAGCTTCCTGCCATCCAGCATCTCTATACCAGGCGGTGTCAGAGGAAGGCCCTCAAAATTGTCAAAGACTCCAACCACCCTAGTCATAGACCTTTCTCTCTGCTACCGCACGACAAGCGGTACCGGAGCGCCAAGTCTAGGTCCAAAAAGCTTCTCAACAGCTTCTACCCCCAAGCCATAAGACTCCTGAACAGCTAATCATGGCTACCCGGACTACTTGCACTGCCCCCCCGCCACCACCATGTTTCACTGTGGGGATGGTGTTCTCGGGGTGATGAGAGGTGTTGGGTTTGCGCCAGACATAGCATTTTCCTTGATGGCCGAAAACCTGAATTTGAGTCTCATCTGACCAGAGTACATTCTTCCATATGTTTGGGGAATCTCCCACATGCCTTTTGGCGAACACCAAACGTGTTTGCTTGTTTTTTTCTTAAAGCAATGGCTTTTTTCTGGCAACTCTTCCGTAAAGCCTAGCTCTGTGGAGAGTACGGCTTCAAGTGGTCCTATGGAAAGATATTCCAATCTCCGATGTGGAGCTTTGCAGCTCCTTCAGGGTTATCTTTGGTATATTTGTTGCCTCTCTGATTAATGCCCTCCTTGCCTGATCCCTGAGTTTTGTTGGGTGGCCCTCTCTTGGCAGGTTTGTTGTGGTGCCATATTCTTTCCATTTTTTAAATAATGGATTTAATGGTGCTTCAGTGGGATGTTCAAAGTTTCATATATTTTTTTATAACCCAACCCTGATCTGTACTTCTCCACAACTTTGTCCCTGACCTATTTGGAGAGCTCCTTGGTCTTCATGGTGCCGCTTGCTTGGTGGTGCCCCTTGTTTAGTGGTGTTGCAGACTCTGGGGCCTTTCAGAACAGGTGTATATATACTGAGATCATGTGACAGATCATGTGACACTTAGATTGCACACAGGTGGACTTTATTTAAGTAATTATGTGACTTCTGAAGGTAATTGGTTGCACCAGATCAAGTAATTGTTTTAATTTCACTTCACCAATTTGGACTATTTTGTTGATCTCCATTACATTAAATAAAAATAAAAATAAATTTAAATTGCAGGTTGTAATGCAACAAAATAGGAAACATGCCAAGGGGGATGAATACTTTTGCAAGGCACTGTACCTTAATAGAAAGTTACTCAAGTTAAAGTGAAAGTCACCCAGTAAAACGGTACTTGAGTAAAGGTCTAAAAGTAATCAGTTCTAAATATACTTAAGTATGAAAAGTAAGTGTAATTGCTCAAATATACTTAAGTATCAAATGTAAAAGTAAAAGTATAAATCATTTCAAATTCCTTACATTAAGCAAAGCAGAAGGCACCATTTTCTTGTTTTAAAAAATTACGGATAACCAGGGGCACACTCCAACACTCAGACTTCATTTACAAAAGATGTATTTGTGTTTAGTGAGTCCGCCAGATCAGATGCAGCAGGGATGACCACATGTTCTCTTGATATGTCCGTGAATTTGACAATTTTCCTGTCCTGCTAAGCGTTCAAAATGTAACGAGTACTTTTGGGTGTCAGGTAAAATGTATGGAGTAAAAGGTACATTATTTTATTCAGGAATGTAGTGTAGTAAAAGTAAAAGTTGACAAAAATATAAATAGTAAAGTACAGATACCCAAAAAAACGATTTAAGTAGTACTTTACACCCCTGCCGGATGGATACTAAGGATTCAAGGATCAAGGCTTGAGCACTATTGATTCACAATATTGGGAATGTGCAGGTGTCAATACTAAATTAATTGGAAAAACTCTGTATGAATTCTGTCTGGGAACTGTATAGATTCAGCTTGACTAGAATCTAGTATCACTTCTTCTTAGGCATGAAAATACTTGATACACATTGGGGTGAACTATTATTGTAATACCAGATTGGATAAAAGTTAATGACACTGCCCATATTTCAAGTAGAATCAATTGAAGGCTGCTCTGGGAAAAGTCTGAACAACAGGTCAATAAACTAAAAGGAAAACCATAACTTACTTGTTTGAGTTTCTTCAAGTCTTCATCCAACTCCAGATTATCAAGGATGACAGCCACGAAAAGACTGAGCAGAATCTGCAACACAACCACAAGAGACTTATGAGAATACTTATTTTAAAATGATCTCAAATGTTCCTAGATGCTGAGTGGCATGTCATCGCTAGATGCCTTTTCCTGAAAATTCCTCAAAATATAATCTGTGTTACGAGCTGTGTCTGAGTCACCCCCGGAGCGGTCCGTGGTTTGTTTTCTCATATCTTCCATTATCACAGGCCCAATGTTCAAATGTCAACTCTCAAGTCCTTCAACTCTGATTAGCAGTCAAAAGCAGAGTGTCACAATCAACCACATCTGGGTTCAAATAGTATTTTGTTTTCATTTAGCATACTTTAGCATACACTTAACCCTAATTGCTCCAGTAAGTTGCTCTGGATAAGAGTGTTTACTAAATAACAATAATTTTACCTACTTAAAATGTATGTTTTGTTTCATTCTGTTGAGCCATTTTCTTTGGCCAAATTAATTTCCAACTGTAATGTTGTGTTTGCCGCAATATAATATCCTGCTCGTATTTTTCCTATAGAAATTGGCTTGACTACTTTTGATATTACCCTAATAAAGTCTAAAAACTTTTGTGAAGGTGTGGTGTAGTGTGGCTATTAGGCTATTATCCTGCAGGCCTGTGATATGAAGGCAGTGCACACCGGTGCTCTGACTGACTCCAGCTGTTGAACTTCATGTGAGGAAGAATGTTTTAGGCATACCAGAGTTACTCCTATAATCTAACAATATAATGCTTATCTTTATAAAAAAATATTCAGATAAAAAATGTGCCTCCTTTTGTACACCCATATATGTATAGCAGACTATAGGATAATGGATGCATGTCGGTCTCGTAGCATGCCGCTGGCATATCTCTATCTCTTTGGGGCTAGGCCTAAACTTCTCTTCCTTTATATATATATATATATATGTATTTATTTATTTAGTCTTTTTTTTTTTTTTTTTTTGTTACCGGTGTGAGTGAAGCTTTTTGAAGTTTGTTTTGTTTTGTAATGTATGTCCTGTCCTCTATTGCATGCACTTTGTTTGGTTGTTTGAACCAGGATCACAGGATTTTTTTATTTTTTATTATTGGAAATTGAATTTGAAGGTGTTTGGATTTGAATCTCTATTTCTCCCTGGCCACCTAACCACAATTTTAACATCACCTGCATGGATCTACTGCATCACAAGAAAATCAGCTTGCTTTGCCATGGAAACCACCAATAACATTCCATATTTGCAACATTCTAGAAACAAATTCAGGATTCTCCTCATAAACAACCAAACGTTCTGAGAAGAAGCATTGTTTTGAGACACCTTGAAGAACTTTGGATCTCTATAATGTCATGTCACTATGACTTTGGCTACGAGTCAGAGTCCGACTCTCAGTCTAGTAAGGAGGAGCCTGACTCTGTTTTAGATTGTGACTATGGCCATGTGTCTGGCTGTGACTCTGACTCTGAAGACCAATCTGAAGAGTCCAGAGAGGTGGGTCTCACACTCTTCATAGAGCCCACACCCTCCCAGCCATCCTCTCCTGGTCTCTCTGGCCAATGCCAGTGCTGTGCACTGACCAGGAACGAGACCGTGACCCAGGCTGAGGTGGAACAAGCTGAGGTGGAACAGGCAGTGACCACGCTCCTGGAGGTCATTGAGGCCATGGTGGGCGAGCACCATGAAAAGTCCCAGAGCTCCAGCCTTGAGATCCCTAGAGGGCCTGACTGTGCCCTTGCCCCTGTGGTGGTGTCACCATGGATCACCTGGTTCAGGAGCATGGATTCAGCCACAGTAGGGACTGAACCAGTCAGCTCCCAGTCAGAGAACTCACCCTCCAAGAGAGGGGGATCAGAGGAGGACACCTCTATGATGCCAAGCATCTCCAGAAAGAGAGCCACTGAATCGGACACTTCTGGTTGCCCAGGAGGCTTTCAGCCAGAGGGCCTGCTCTCCAAGAGGAAGAGAAGGTCAGAGGACACTGACAGTTTCCTTGTCCCTATGATGCCACCATGGGTTCCCTGTATGAGGACGAGGGAGCTCAACCCTTCTAGTTGCATATCCTGGATGAAACTGAAGAGGTATTCCATCTCAATCTAGTATTTCCTATTTGTGCTTTTATTTATGTTTTCCTATGTAGGCTACAGTGTCCTTGGTTTAAAATTAAATGTATTGTTATTTGTATTATTATCAGGTCAGATGACAGCAGAGACAGTGTGACAAGTGTTACCCGGAAGAGAACACGGGAATCAGCCTCCTTGTCCAAGAAGTTCTGAATCTCAGGGAACCAATCGGAGGGTCTGATGAAGATAGGGATTAAATTCAACTTCCATCAACCAATCTCCCCAAACCTTTCAGGTAGTCATGGTGGGCGAGCACCATTTCATTGCATATGGTTGCATTTCCTAAATGTATTAACATTATAATGTTTTGTCATTATCATCATATTGACTTAATAAAAATGTAGTACACCTGTAATCTCTCAGTGTGTCTCATAGCCTTTGGCTATTATTACTTGTGATTGGATTTGAAAATGTAGCTCAATAAAATTAATCTGATTCACACACTAAGTTAATATTGTTTAAAATCTTCAAATTCAAATGAAAAATGGATATACTTCTAAATAAATGTGAATAGACATATTGCAAAAACAAATATGCAACAGAGACTCCTTTGTCAGATCAATGTTTCATTATTTACAAAGCTTTTTTAAAAAAACAATTATATTCAAACAATCTCTCAACATACTATATTACACTATGAGATTGTGAGTGTCACGGATTCAGCCGAGGCTGCCCCTCCTCCTTGCTCGGGCAGGCTTCGGCGTTCGTCGTCACCGGAGTACTAGCTGCCACCGATCTATGTTTCTGTGTTCCACTTGTTTTGTCTTTATTGTACACACCTGGTTCCCATTATGTTCATGATTTGTTCCCTATTTAACCCTCTGGCTCCCACTGTGTTGTGTGCGTGTTTTTTCTATGTTTGGTGTCATCGACTGGTGAGTGGTATTTGTCCTCCCTGCGTGGAGATTATGTTCACTTATTTTCACGTGTAAAGTACGTTGTCTACTAGCTCTGTGTCCTGCGCCTGACTCCGTCCTACCGCTACACACTGACGCCTGACAGTGAGCTAGTGTAGAAATCTTTCGATCCACGGTAGCAAAGGTGTGACAGAATATTCCACTACGAGGTTATAAGGTTGCGTAGAGACAAGAGGCCTTATCATTACATTGACTAAGGTCAGACTTATCCATTGTGAGGCTGTGAAGAGCCTTTTAATAAAAAGAAAGAAAGCCAGCACAATGGTATTCTGCTCGTGCTGCCATTCTTCCGTTCCTCCACCCAGATATACTGTAGAACATTACAGCTACAATAGCCTTTGTCAGGTAACAATTTTTTATTTAACTTTTATTCATTCAGGGGAACCCATAGAGACCAGGGTCTCATTTACAATGGTTCCCTGAGGACAACAATACAACAAATTCAAAATAATCAATAGGTTGTGGGTGTAATTCCAACATGGATCAGATATGCAAAAAATGTATCCATATAATCATTATTTATATGGTATGCACTGACTGTAGGCTACTGAATAAAAGTGTCTGCTAAATGGAATATATAAGAATGTACATCTATCTACACACTGTGCAGAGAGAGCCCTTACCAGAGTAGCGAACAGATGGTAGAGGATAAAGTAGATAGCCACTACAGGAGCCCACATTTGACCAACAGCCACAAGAGTTTGGTCCATCACATCCACCCAACCTTCCTGGGTTAAGATCTGGAACATAGACATGAACGCCTGCAGGAGGGAGGGATAGAGGGGGGAGAGGGAGAGAGAGACATTCCATTACAGTCCATCACCCTACAGTATAATACCATGGATAACAGTAGAATAAATGAAAGGGGTGAGAAAAGTAAAAACAGAGAGAGAGAGAGATTGCCTCCGGACATAAAAGCCTGAAAGAGAGGCAAAGATAACACAATGGAGGAGATGAGTTTGAGTACTGACATTTCTGACATGTTCTTGCACAGGGACAAATAAATGGAAATGTCACACACCTGATACTGTACACACACTGCTGCTATAGAATGAGTCATGGCAGCTGTATTTAGATAGGCCTATGTTTCTGCTTATCATTTCTGACATGTTGGTAGGCAATTTGTTAGTCAACTTATATTGTACATGCAGCTGCTCTTCTGTCATTAGTTGTTGCCCTATAAGAAAAAAATGAAAACTTGCTCACCAGAATGTCATAAATCGATAGAATGAATGCTTCAATATAGTTGACATCGGTAAGGTTAGTTTTCTCTTTCATATCTGCTTCTCTCGCGAAGAACAGACGTTTAGGGAAAATGCATAGGCAAAAAAACTAAACATGTAACAATTTTCCGTGCAACATTTCCAAATTACATCAGTTTTATGATGCTGATAAAGATAGCACACCTCCCCCTCCCCTCCCGGAGGACCTGAGCCCTAGGACCATGCCACAGGACTACCTGAACTGATGACTCCTTGCTGTCCCCAGTCCACCTGGTCGTGCTGCTGCTCCAGTTTCAACTCTTCTGCCTGCGGCTATGGAACCCTGACCTCTTCACCGGACATGCTACCTTGTACCAGACCTACTGTTTTCAACTCTCTCTCTCTACCGCACCTGCTATTTCAACCTCTAAATGCATGGCTATGAAAAACTGTGACATTTACTCCTGATGTACTGACCTGTTGAACATTTGAACATCTTGGAGAAAAATCTGGCCTTAATGGCCATGTACTGTTATAATCTCCACCCGGCACAGCCAGAAGGCCCTGGTTCCACTCTAGGTTTCTTCCTAGGTTTCTGCCTTTCTAGGGAGTTTTTCGCAGCCACCATGCTGCTATATCTGCATTGCTTGCTGTTTGGGGTTTTAAGATGGGTTCCTGTATAGCACTTTGTGACATCTGCTGATGTAAAAAGGGCTTTATAAATACATTTGATGGATTGATTGATTTGGAACCACCAAGACTCTTCCTAGAGCTGGCCGCCCGGCCAAACTGAGCAATCGGAGGAGAAGGGCCTTGGTCAGGGAGGTGACCAAGAACCCTATGGTCACTCTGACAGAGCTCTACAATTCCTCTGCGGAGATGGGAGAACCTTCCAGAAGGACAACCATCTCTGCAGCACACCACCAATCAGGCCTTTATGGTAGAGAGGCCAGACGGAAGGCACTACTCAGTAAAAGGCACATGAAAGCCCGCTTGGAGTTTGCCAAAAGGCACCTAAAGACTCTCAGACCATGAGAAACAAGATTATCTGGTCTGATGAAACCAAGATTGAACTCTTTGGCCTGAATGCCAAGCGTCACGTCTGGAGGAAACGTGAAGCATGGTGGTGGCAGCATCATGCTGTGGGGATGTCTTTCAGCGGCAGGGACTGGGAGAATAGTCAGGATTGAGGCAAAGATGAACGGAGCAAAATACAGAGAGATCCTTGATGAAAATGTGCTCCAGAGTGCTCAGGACCTCAGACTGGGGCGAAGGTTCACCTTCCAACAGGACAATGACCCTAAGCACACAGCCAAGACAATGCAGGAGTGGCATCGGGACAAGTCTCTGAATGTCCTTGAGTGGCGCAGTCAGAGCCCGGACTTGAACCGGATGACCATCTCTGGACAGACCTGAAAATAGTTGTGGAGCAATGCTCCCCATCCAACCTGACAGAGCTTGAGAGGATCTGCAGAGAAGAATGGGCGAAACTCCCCAGATACAGGTGTGCCAAGCTTGTAGCGTCATGCCCAAGAAGACTCGATGCTGTAATCGCTGTCAAAGGTGCTTCAAAGTACTGAGTAAAGGGTCTGAATACTTATGTAAATGTAATATTTCAGTTTTTTCAGTTTTGATAAATTAGCAAACATTTTTGCTTTGTCATCATGGGGTATTGTGTGTAGATTGATGAGGAAAAATAACTATTTAATCCATTTTCGAATAAGGCTGTAACGTAACAAAATGTTGAAAAAGTCAAGGGGTCTGAATACTTTCCAAAGGCACATGGTTGTAAAGATGGGGAGAGGTATGTCCGAAATAAAGAGACAGTCTGCTTTTTTGACACCACACGCCACAAAGCAAGTCATGCAGGCTCTAGTTATATCTTATCTTGATTATTGTCCAGTCATATGGTCCAGTGCTGCAAAGAAATACCTATTTAAGCTGCAGCTGGCCCAGAACAAGTGGCACGTCTTGCTCTTCATTGTAATCAGAGGACTAATATTAATACTATGCATGCCAGTCTTACTTTGCTGAAAGTTGAGGGAAGACTGACTGTATAACTTCTTGTTTTTATAAGAAACAATGTGTTGGAAATTCCAAATTGTTTGCATAGTCAACTTGCACACAGCACTGACACACACACACATATCCCACGAGTCATGCCACCAGGGGTCTTTTCACAGTCCCCAGGTCCAGAACAAATTCAAGGAAACATACAGTATTATACAGAGCCATGAGTGCATGGAACTCCCTTGCATCTTATATAGTGCAAGTGAACAGCAAACCTGGTTTCAAAAAACAAATAAAGCAACACCTCATGGCACAATGCCTCCCTCCCACATGTGACCTACTTGTTGTGTGTATGTACTGACACGTACAGTGGGGAGAACAAGTACTTGATACACTGCCGATTTTGCAGGTTTTCCTACTTACAAAGCATGTAGAGGTCTGTAATTTTTATCATAGGTACACTTCAATTGTGAGAGAAGGAATCTAAAACAAAAAAGTAATTAATTTGCATTTTATTGCATGACATAAGTATTTGATCACCTACCAACCAGTAATAATTCCGGCTCTCACAGACCTGTTAGTTTTTCTTTAAGAAGCCCTCCTGTTCTCCACTCATTACCTATTAAATGCACCTGTTTGAACTTGTTATCTGTATAAAAGACACCTGTCCACACACTCAATCAAACAGACTCCAACCTCTCCACAATGGCCAAGACCAGAGAGCTGTGTAAGGACATCAGGGATACAATTGTAAACCTGCACAAGGCTGGGATGGGCTACAGGACAATAGGCAAACAGCTTGGTGAGAAGGCAACAACTGTTGGCACAATTATTAGAAAATGGAAGAAGTTCAAGATGACGGTCAATCACCCTCGATCTGGGGCTAGCATGCAAGATCTCACCTTGTGGGGCATCAATGATCATGAGGAAGGTGAGGGATCAGCCCAGAACTACACGGCAGGACCTGGTCAATGACCTGAAGAGAGCTGGGACCACAGTCTCAAAGAAAACCATTAGTAAAACACTACGCCGTCATGGATTAAAATCCAGCAGCGCACGCAACGTCCACCTGCTCAAGCCAGCGCATGTCCAGGCCCGTCTGAAGTTTTCCAATGACCATCTGGATGATCCAGAGGAGGAATGGGAGAAGGTCATGTGGTCTGATCAGACAAAAATAGAGCTTTTTGGTCTAAACTCCACTCGGGTTTGGAGGAAGAAGAAGGATGAGTACAACCCCAAGAACACCATCCCAACTGTGAAGAATGGAGGTGGAAACATCATTCTTTGGGAATGCTTTTCTGCAAAGAGGACAGGACGACTGCACCGTATTGCGGGGAGGATGGATGGGGCCATGTATCGCAAGATCTTGGCCAACAACCTCCTTCCCTCAGTAAGAGCATTGAAGATGGGTCGTGGCTGGGTCTTCCAGCATGACAAGACCCTAAACACACAGCCAGGGCAACTAAGGAGTGGCTCCGTAAGAAGCATCTCAAGGTCCTGGAGTGGCCTAGCCAGTCTCCAGACCTGAACCGAATAGAAAATCTTTGGAGGGAGCTGAAAGTCTGTATTGCCCAGCGACAGCCCCGAAACCTGAAGGATCTAGAGAAGGTCTGTATGGAGGAGTGGGCCAAAATCCCTGCTGCAGTGTGTGCAAACCTGGTCAAGACCTACAGGAAACATATGATCTCTGTAATTGCAAACAAAGGTTTCTGTACCAAATATTAAATTCTGCTTTTCTGATGTATCAAATACTTGTCATGCAATAAAATGAAAATCAATTACTTAAAAATCATACAATGTGATTTTCTGGATTTTTTAGATTCCGTCTCTCACAATTGAAGTGTACCTATGATAAAAATTACAGAACTCTACATGCTTTGTAAGTAGGAAAACCTGCAAAATCGGCAGTGTATGAAATACTTGTTCTCCCCACTGTATGTGTAAATGATAGATGCACACACACACTACATGTTCATGTTTTTAAATGTATGTAAATTGTAAAAAAATAAAAAATAATTGTCTGCAATGTCTTATTCATTATGTGTCGGACCCCAGTAAGACTAGCTGTCGCCATTGGCGTCGGCTAATGGGGATCCTTATAAATCAAATCATTGAAAATTAGCCTTGTGTTTTCACAATGCCTGTACTGGCGGCAGCAATAGCTTTCCTTGTAGTTCTCATACAACATATGAGAACTGCAAAACAACAATGTGCCCATAATGTACCCATCCTCTGGCTGTGGTTCAATGTGGCGTAGTAGGCTACTGCTGCAGGACTTTCATTACATAATAGCAGTTTGACATGTAACAGTCACATTTCCTTCACTCAATTTATTGGAGATTAATGATTATTGATTAACCAGTGAAAGCAATTAAAACCACTGTTCTGAACTAATATGTACACCAAATGTTTTAGGGTTCTTACACATATTGCCTAGATAGCTACAGTACCTTCAGAAAGTATTCACACCCAGTGGCGGCTCCTGAAAAAATTCTCAGGGGGGGCAATTTTTCTGATGATTTAGGTGACCTACACACATTTAAAAAAATATATGTCCAGCAACAACATGAAGACAGGGGCAGCATATAAGTCAATACTGATATACACATTACTTGCTTCAAAAAGGCCTCATGGTTGAATTGGAAATATGTCCACCTGAGCATAATTCACAACAAGCAAGCAGGAGCTTTTGATAGAGGCTACTGAAAACATTGATGCAAGTTATTGGTAATAAGACATTTTTATAGACTTCCATATTCTGCCCTCTTGTATAGATTTGTGAAAATGAACAGTGATAGACATTTTGCCTGAAAACAGAATTTGAAAATAATTTCTAGAAAAGGTAAACACAGCTATCTGTATGGCTTTGTAAAAATGAACAACCATATTCTGGCCAATTGTATAGATTTGTTGTCACACTCTGGCTCCGGGACTTGTATTTTGAGTCAGGGTGTGTTCGTTTTGTTGGGTTTTTGGGTTGGCTTTGTTGTGTATTGGGTGTGTTTGGTTTGGTGTGCTTGTATTGTCATGTGACTCCCAATCGGAGGTAACGAGTGTCAGCTGTCGGCTCGTTATCTCTGATTGGGAGCCATATTTAAACTGTGTGTTTTCACCTTGTGTTTGTGGGTTTTTGTTCCTGTTTAGTCTATGTACTGTTGGACTTCACGTTTCGTCGTTGTTTGTTGTTTTTCGTGTTGCACTTTATTAAATAAAGTCATGTTCACTTCAAACGCTGCGCTTTGGTCTACTCCATTTGAAGACGACCGTGACATTTGTAAATATGAACAACCATATTCTGAACAATTGTATAGATTTGTAAAAATGAACATGAACAGATTATTTTTTTTTTTACTTTTTTTAAAATGAAAAATAACTATTTTAAACAACATCAACTGTGAACTGATTTGGGCGTGTGTGTGTTAAAGAGACAGACAGGGAGGGACAAAGAGAGAGAGAGGCTACATTACTTGTACTGAAACTGTTCTAGCTTGCTGCATGATCAAATTCAGCTGATGCGCATAGCAATGCACGTAATGGGCATTCTTGAAATGCTCACGCACCTTTTGCTGCACACCAGCCTTCTCTCCCCTCATCACACTGGCTCCATCGTAAGCTTGCGCAATGAGTTTGACTTTCTCGTCGTCGGCAAAAAGACCGTTCAGTCTCTCCAAAAGCACACTGGCGATTGAGACTGAGGTTGATTCCGAGATGGGAAGGAACTCAAAAAGCGCTCCTGCACTTTGTGGTTGCTATCTATGTACCTCAGCACAAGCACCAGCTGTGTCTGTGTAGAAACGTCCGTGGTCTCGTCAGCTTGGATAGCTACGAAGTTCGCCGACTTCACCTCCTCCACAATATGTTCCCTCATGACCGCTAGCATACACTCCAGTAGCTCGTTTTGAATGGTCTTTGATGTGCCCTTGAAAACTTTAGCATTTTTAAGATGGTCATCAAACACCTCATCTAATTGTGCCACAAAGTTGACAAGTCCAAGAAAAATACCAGGGTTGGTGGAGCCCTCAGTTTCATCTTTGCCTCGCAAAGCTAGCCATCTTGACAGTTGTACGTGAATTGATTGACGCTGCTACCCGCTCTTTTCTTAGTTATGTTCATGGTTACTTATGTTACGTATGACGAAAGCGCGTAAGTGCAAGCCCTCCCCGGAACCCATAGAGATTGTATTGAAAGCTCTGATATTTGAAAAAAAAAAAAATTTTACATGATAGTCTATGAGAGACTCCTGGGCGATTTTCAACCTGACTGAAATCGCCCCAAAAGGGGCGGGGCCATTTGAAGCACGACTTTAGCCTGATTGGACATTTAGTGGCAGATCAGACGTCTAGATTAGAACACTGATAACTACTGTTGCCGTGATATAATTGATTAGAAAAAAAATCCCTTCCTTTTCCCGTTTGGCAGTGCGTCGCCCATATCGCCCTAATGAACACACCGCCCCTGTTCACACCCCTTTACTTTTTCCACATTTTGTCGTGTTACAGCCTGAATTTAAAATTGATTAAATTGAGATTTTCACAGATTTTCACAGTGTCACTGGCCTACACACAATACCCCATGACGTGTCACTGGCCTACACACAAAACCACATAATGTTAAAGTGGAATTATGATTATAGACATTTTTACAAATTAATAAAAAATGAAAATAAGTATTCAACCCCTTTGTTATAGCAAGCCTAAATAAGTTTAGTAGTAAAAATGTGATTAACAAGTCACATAATAACTTGCATGGACTCACCCTGTGTGCAATAATAGTGTTTAACATGATTTTTGAATGACTACCTCATCTCTGTACCCCACATATACAATTATCTGTAAGGTCCCTCAGTCGAGCCATGAATGTCAAGCACAGATTAAACCACAAAGACCAGGGAGGTTTTCCAATGCCTCACAAAGAAGGGCACCTATTGATAGATGGGGAAAACAAAAACAAAAAAACATACATTGAATATCCCTCTGAGCACGGTGAAGTTATTAATAACACGTTGGATTGTGTATCAATACACTCAGTCACTACAAAGATACAGGCATCCTTCCTAACTCAGTTGCCGGAGAGGAAGGAAACCACTCAGGGATTTCACCATGAGGCCAATGTTAACTTAAAAACAGAGTTGAATTGCTGTAATAGAAGAAAACTGAGGATGGATCAACAACATTGTAGTTACTCCACAATACTAACCTACATGACAGAGTGAAAGGAAGGAAGCCTGTACAGAATACACATATTCCAAAACATGCATCCTGTTTGCAATAAGGCACTAAAGTTAAATTTAAAAAATGTGGCAAAGAAATGAACTTTATTTCCTTAATACACATCGTTATGTTTGGGGCAAATCCAACACAACACATCACGGAGTACCACTCTTCATATACTCAAGCATTGTGGTGGCAGCATCATGTTATGGGTATGCTTGTCATCGGCAAGGACTAGGGAGATTTTCTGGATAAAATATGGAATAGAGCAAAGCACAAGCAAAATCCTAGAGGAAAATCTGGTTCAGTCTGCTTTCCAACAGACACTGGGAGAAACATAAACCTTTCATCAGGACAATAATCTAAAACACAAGGCCAAATATACACTGGAGTTGCTTTCCAAGACGACATTGAATGTTCCTGAGTGGCCTAGTTACAGTTTTGACTTAAATTGGCTTGGAAATCTATGGCAAAACTTGAAAATGTCTGTCTAGCAATGATCAACAGCCAACCAAGAATGTGCAAATATTGTACAATCCAGGTGTGCAAAGCTCTTAGAGACTTACCCAGATAGACTCACAGCTGTAATCACTGCCAAAAGTGATTATAACATGTATTGACTCAGGGATGTGAATACTTACGTAAATGAGATATTTCATTTTCAATAAATGTGCAAACATTTCTAAAAACATGTTTTCACATTGTCATTAGAGGGTATTGTGTGTAGATGGGTGAGATTTTATATTTATTTAATCAATTTTGAACTCAGGCTGTAAAACAACAAAATATGGAATTAGTCAAGTGTTTTTAATACTTTCTGAAGGCATACATGTTTTTTTTATCCTCCACTACACAATAAGCAAGAAAATAGTTAGCTACGTTACTTCAGCTGCATTGCATGACACATACAGTATATTCCATTCTTAATGTTAACATTAGCCTACTACAATAAAGAAAAATTACAAGTAAAGTAATGAACAGCAAGGCTTACAAAATAGTTTATTTAATTTGCAATAAATGCTTTACCTAGCTAATAATAATAATAATACTAATAATACTAATAATAATACTACTACTACTACTATAATAATAATAATAATAATAATAATAATAATAATAATAATAATAATAATAATAATAATAATAATATGCCATTTAGCAGACACTTTTATCCAAAGCGACTTACAGTCATGTGTGCATACATTTTTATGTATGGGTGGTCCCGGGAGCTAGACTCTTTATATCCAATGAGTTTCATAAGATGACAGCCTGGTTTGCAATTGCTGGTTTGCTCAGGCATCCCGAAAACATGAAAGAACACAAATTACAATTCATACAAATGTTAAACACCTATATAGCAAGCTAAATGTATAGCTAGCTGGCTAATGTTAGCTAGTCAGATAGCTTGTTAAATAGTGATATTTGTCAATTAACTTTATGACCAAAAACTATGCATAATTGTTTGTCTCTGCATTAGTTTCAAGTTTCATTAGTCGTATGTACGGGATACACATGGTATACACCGTCCAACAAAATGATTACTTGCAGGTTCCTTCTCAACAATGCAACAACAATAAAAGATAAGAATATGAACTTAAGTAAATGGCTCAGTAGCAGGGAAGCAGCCAGGGATGCCATATGGGCCAGCAGCTTTGTGAGTATTCACTCTTTTGAGAGTTTTCCACACATCAGCCTCGGAGAGCGAAAGCACCTGGTCGTCTGGAGCAGTGAGAGTCTTCTTGGATGGAACGATATTGTCTGCCTTTAAACGAGGATAAAATGTGTTAAGCTCGTCTGGGAGGATTTGCCTTTGTAGTCCGTGATAGTCTGTAGTCCTTGCCACATGCGTCGCCAAATCCACTAATTTGAAGGGGTGTCCACATAATTTTGGCCATGTAGTGTATTTCTTATTCTTAACAGTGAATACAATGAAGTTAGATTTTTTAACATTTAAAGATAATTTGTTTATCTGGAACCATTCAGAACATTTGGCCATGCCTGAGTTGGCTTCATTAATTAGTGAGTCAAAATTATTGAATGATAAAATCAAATTGGTATCAACAGCAAAGAGAATGGATAGTACAGTAGAAGACACAGCAGCAATGTCATTGATATAGATTAGGAATAACAAACGTCCAATTATCGAACCCTGTGGCATGCCACAGGATATCTTGGCACTGGTAAATGCACAGTCGTTTGCATTAACAAATTGTTCTCTATCGTAAACATAACTATATAGGCAATGATATGTATAATCTAGAAAACCGTAATAATGCAATTTAGAAAAGTAATATTTCATGATCAACCGTGTCAAACACTTTGGATAAATCTAAAAAGATGCTAAGAGCGTATTGATTGTTGTTCAAGGCTGTAAAGATGTTATCCACAAGTTGCAAAAGAGCCATATCTGTGGAGTAGTTTTTACAAAAACCATATTGGTGCTCATATAGAATACTGTGTTGATTTTAATGTTTCAACATTCTTTTATACACCAATTTTTCTAGAATTTTAGAAAACCATAGTAATACAGATATTGGGTGACAATTTGTAAAATATCTGGGATCAGCAGATTTATAGAGGGGGATAACTTTGGCCATTTTCAAATCTTTAGGAACAATACCAGTTTGCATTGATTTGGTGAAGATATACAGTACCAGTCAAAGGTTTGGACACACCTACTCATTCCAGGGTTTTTATTTATTTTTTACTATTTTCTACATTGTAGAATAATAGTGAAGACATCAAAACTATTAAATAACACACATGGAATCATGTAGTAACCCAAAAAGTGTCAAACTAATTATATTTGAGATTCTTCAAAGTAGCCACCCTTTGACTTGATGACAGCTTTGCAAACTCTTGGCATTCTCTCAACCAGCTTCATGGGGTAGTCACCTGGAATGCATTTCAATTAACAGGTGTGCCTTTTTTAAAGTTAAGTTAGTGGAATGTATGTCCTTCTTAATGCATTTGAGCCAATCAGATGTGTTGTGACAAGGTAGGGGTGGTATACAGAAGATTATTTGGTGAAAGACCAAGTCCATATTATGGCAAGAACAGTTCAAATAAGCAAAGAGAAACGGCAGTCCATCATTGCTTTAAGACATGAAGGTCAGTCAATATGGAACATTTCAAGAACTGTGAAAGTTTCTTCAAGTGCAGTCGCAAAAACCATCTAGCACTATGATGAAACTGGCTCTCATGAGAACCGCCACAGGAAAGGAAGACCCAGAGTTACCTCTGCTGCAGAGGATAAGTTCATTAGAGTTACCCGCCTCAGAAATTGCAGCCCAAGTAAATTCTTCACAGAGTTCAAGTAACAGACACATCTCAACATTAACTGTTCAGAGGAGACTGCATGAATCAGGCCTTCATGGTCGAATTGCTGCAAAGAAACCACTACTAAAGGACACCAATAAGAAGAAGAGACTTGCTTGGGCCAAGAAACACGAGCAATGGACATTAGACCCATGGAAATCTGTCCTTTGGTATCAAGAGACCAAATTGGAGATTTTTGGTTCCAACCGCCGTGTCTTTGTGAGACGCAGGGTAGGTGAACGGATGATCTCCGCATGTGTAGTTCCCACTGTGAAGCATGGAGGAAGAGGAGTGATGGTGTGGGGGTGCTTTGCTGGTGACACTGTATGTGATTTGTTTAGAATTCAAGGCACACTTAACCAGCATGGCTACCACAGCATTCCGCAGCGATACGCCATCCCATCTGTTTTGCGCTTATTGGGACTATCATTTGTTTTTCAACAGGACAATGACCCAACACACCTTCAGGCTGTGTAAGGGCTATTTGACCAAGAAGGAGCGTGATGGAGTGCTGCATCAGATGACCTGGCCTCCACAATCACCCTACCTCAACCCAATTGAGATGGTTTGGGATGAGTTGCACCGCAGAGTGAAGGAGAAGCAGCCAACAAGTGCTCAGCATATGTGGGAACTCCTTCAAGACTGTTGGAAAAGCATTCCAGTTGAAGCTGGTTGAGAGAATGCCAAGAGTGAGCAAAGCTGTCATCAAGGCAGAGGGTGGCTACTTTGAATAATCTAAAATATATAATATATTTTGATTTGTTTAACACTTTTATGGTTACTACATGATTCCATATGTGTTATTTCATAGTGTTGATGTCTTCAATATTATTCTACCTTGCCTATCGCTGTTTCGGTTAGTTCTTATTGTACTATTTCACTGTAGAGCCCCCAGTCCCGCTCAACCTGCCTCAGATAGCTCCCCACCCCACATACATGCGGAGACCGGCTCAATCGGTGCCTCCAGTGATGCTATCGCTTTCATTGTTACCTCCACTGTACTCATATCCTTCCATATCTTTGTACAGTGAGGGAAATAAGTATTTGATTCCCTGCTGATTTTGTACGTTTGCCCACTGACAAAGACATTATCAGTCTATAATTTTAATGGTAGGTTTATTTGAACAGTGAGAGACAGAATAACAACAAAAAAATCCAGAAAAACGCATGTCAAAAATGTTATAAATTGATTTGCATTTTAATGAGGGAAATAAGTATTTGACCCCTCTGCAAAACATGACTTAGTACTTGGTGGCAAAACCCTTGTTGGCAATCACAGAGGTCAGACGTTTCTTGTAGTTGGCCACCAGGTTTGCACACATCTCAGGAGGGATTTTGTCCCACTCCTCTTTGCAGATCTTCTCCAAGTCATTAAGGTTTTGAGGCTGACGTTTGGCAACTCGAACCTTCAGCTCCCTCCACAGATTTTCTATGGGATTAAGGTCTGGAGACTGGCTAGGCCACTCCAGGACCTTAATGTGCTTCTTCTTGAGCCACTCCTTTGTTGCCTTGGCTGTGTGTTTTGGGTCATTGTCATGCTGGAATACCCATCAATGACCCACTTGGGTTCTCACCCAAGATTTGATGGTACATGGCCCCGTCCATCGTCCCTTTGATGCAGTGAAGTTGTCCTGTCCCCTTAGCAGAAAAACACCCCCAAATCATAATGTTTCCACCTCCATGTTTGACGGTGGGGATGGTGTTCTTGGGGTCATAGGCATCATTCCTCCTCCTCCAAACACGGCGAGTTGAGTTGATGCCAAAGAGCTCCATTTTGGTCTCATCTGACCACAACACTTTCACCCAGTTCTCCTCTGAATCATTCAGATGTTCAGTGGCAAACTTCAGACGGGCCTGTATATGTGCTTTCTTGAGCAGGGGGACCTTGTGGGCGCTGCAGGATTTCAGATCTTCACGGCGTAGTGTGTTACTAATTGTTTTCTTGGTGACTATGTGGACCATAGCTGCCTTGAGATCATTGACAAGATCCTCCCGTGTAGTTCTGGGCTGATTCCTCACCATTCTCATGATAATTGCCACTCCACAAGTTGAGATCTTGCATGGAGCCCCAGGCCGAGGGAGATTGACAGTTATTTTGTGTTTCTTCCATTTGCGAATAATCACACCAACTGTTGTCACCTTCTCACCAAGCTGCTTGGCGATGGTCTTGTAGCCCATTCCAGCCTTGTGTAGGTCTACAATCTTGTCCCTGACATCCTTGGAGAGCTCTTTGGTCTTGGCCATGGTGGAGAGTTTAGAATCTGATTGATTGATTGCTTCTGTGTCTTTTATACAGGTAAGAAACTGAGATTAGGAGCACTCCCTTTAAGAGTGTGCTCCTAATCTCAGCTCGTTACCTGTATAAAAGACACCTGGGAGCCAGAAATCTTTCTGATTGAGAGGGGGTCAAATAATTATTTCCCTCATTAAAATGCAAATCAATTTATAACATTTTTGACATGCGTTTTTCTGGATTTTGTTGTTGTTATTCTGACTCTCACTGTTCAAATAAACCTACCATTAAAATTATAGACTGATAATTTCTTTGTCAGTGGGCAAACGTACAAAATCAGCAGGGGATCAAATACTTTTTTCCCCTCACTGTATGTATATAATGCCCTGAATCTATTCTACAAATCCCGGAAATCTGCCCCTTTTATTCTCTGTACACAACGCACTAGAAGACCAGTTCTTAAAGCCTTTAGCCGTATAAACTTATTCTATTCCTCCTCTGTTCCTCTGGTGATGTAGAGGTTAACCCAGGCCCTGTAGCCCCCAGTATCACTCCTATTCCCCAGGTGCTAGCATTTGTTGACTTCTGTAACCGTAAAAGCCTTGGTTTCTTGCATGTTAACATCAGAAGCCTCCTCCCTATGTTTGAGTTATTTACTGTGTTAGCACACTCCGCCAACCCTGATGTTCTAGAAGTGTCTGAATCCTGGCTTAGGAAGGCCACCAAAAATTCAGACACATCCCCAACTACAACATTTTCCGTCTAGATAGAACTGCCAAAGGGGGCGGAGTTGCAATCTACTGTAGAGATAGCCTGCAGAGCTCTATCGTACTATCCAGGTCTGTGCCCAAACAGTTTGAGCTTCTACTTCTAAAAATCCACCTTTCCAGAAATAAGTCTCTCACTGTTGTCGTCAACCAGGATCTTAGCAATCACTGCCTCATTGCCTGCGTTCGTAATGGGTCCGCGATCAAACGACCACCCTTCATCACTGTCAAACGCTCCCTAAAACACTTTAGCGAGCAGGTCTTTCTAATTGACCTGGCCCGGGTATCCTGGATGGATATTGACCTCATTCCGTCAGTAGAGTATGCCTGGTTGTTCTTTAAAAGTGCTTTCCTCTCCATCTTAAATAAGCATGCCCCATTCAACAAATTCTGAACTAAGAACAGATATACAGTGGGGGGAAAAAGTATTTAGTCAGCTACCAATTGTGCAAGTTCTCCCACTGAAAAAGATGAGAGAGGCCTGTAATGTTCATCATAGGTACACGTCAACTATGACAGACAAAATGAGAAAGAAAAAAATCCAGAAAATCACATTGTAGGATTTTTAATGAATTTATTTGCAAATTATGGTGGAAAATAAGTATTTGGTCAATAACAAAAGTTTCTCAATACTTTGTTATATACCCTTTTTGGCAATGACACAGGTCAAACATTTTCTGTAAGTCTTCACAAGGTTTTCACACACTGTTGCTGGTATTTTGGCCCATTCCTCCATGCAGATCTCCTCTAGAGCAGTGATGTTTTGGAGCTGTCGCTGGGCAACACAGACTTTCAACTCCCTCCAAAAATTTTCTATGGGGTTGAGATCTGGAGACTGGCTAGGCCACTCCAGGATCTTGAAATGCTTCTTACGAAGCCACTCCTTCGTTGCCCAGGCGGTGTGTTTGGGATCATTGTCATGCTGAAAGACCCAGCCACGTTTCATCTTCAATGCCCTTGCTGATGGAAGGAGGTTTTCACTAAAAATGTCATGATACATGGCCCCATTCATTCTTTCCTTTACACGGATCAGTCGTCCTGGTCCCTTTGCAGAAAAACAACATCAAAGCATGATGTTTCCACCCCCATGCTTCACAGTAGGTATGGTGTTCTTTGGATGCAACTCAGCATTCTTTGTCCTCCAAACACGACGAGTTGAGTTTTTACCAAAAAGTTATATTTTGGTTTCATCTGACCATATGACATTCTCCCAATCCTCTTCTGGATCATCCAAATGCACTCTAGCAAACTTCAGACGGGCCTGGAGATGTACTGGCTTAAGCAGGGGGACACGTCTGGCACTGCAGGATTTGAGTCCCTGGCGGCGTAGTGTGTTACTGATGGTAGGCTTTGTTACTTTGGTCCCAGCTCTCAGCAGGTCATTCACTAGGTCCCCCCGTGTGGTTCTGGGATTTTTGCTCACCGTTCTTGTGATAATTTTGACCCCACGGGGTGAGATCTTGCGTGGAGCCCCAGATCGAGGGAAATTATCAGTGGTCTTGTATGTCTTCCATTTCCTAATAATTGCTCCCACAGTTGATTTTTTCAAACCAAGCTGCTTACCTATTGCAGATTTGGTCTTCCCAGCCTGGTGCAGGTCTACAATTTTGTTTCTGGTGTCCTTTGACAGCTCTTTGGTCTTGGCCATAGTGGAGTTTGGAGTGTGACTGTTTGAGGTTGTGGACAGGTGTCTTTTATACTGATAACAAGTTCAAACAGGTGCCATTAATACAGGTAACGAGTGGAGGACAGAGGAGCCTCTTAAAGAAGAAGTTACAGGTCTGTGAGAGCCAGAAATCTTGCTTGTTTGTAGGTGACCAAATACTTATTTTCCACCATAATTTGCAAATAAATTCATTAAAAATCCTACAATGTGATTTTCTGGATATTTTTTTCTCAATTTGTCTGTCATAGTTGAGGTGTACCTATGATGAAAATTACAGGCCTCTCTCATCTTTTTAAGTGGGAGAACTTGCACAATTGGTGGCTGACTAAATACTTTTTTTCCCCACTGTCATAAAGCATGGTTGTCTCTTCAGTCAACCATGTTTCTTAAAGGGCAACAATGGAACATTAATGATTGAGAGAAGACAGATAATGAACAAGGTGGTCATGATGTTTAGGAAGACTGTGAACATTCAAATGAAATAAGCTTGTCTTGGAATGAGATAAACTGCTATACAGGTTGTTAAATTGCTTAACATTATAGTAATCACAAGTCATAAACTCATCTCTGGTAAATCTCAGGAAATTTGAATCTGGATCAACACAATCATTATATATATTGTTCGCTTCATTAATATCTAATGGGTTAAAAACCATGTTATCAGGGTTGACATCTTGTCCAACTAAGAGAGATACACAGTCGAAATCATCCAGAGAATGGAACGGAAATATAGAAGTGCATGTCTCAAATGTCCAATACAACCATATATGTGTGTTAGTTGTATCAATAGGAGTGCACTTCCTATGGAATGCACATTGACACCGTCCACATAACACCACTGAAGACTTCAGAGGGTAATGACATTTAGAGTAATGTGTGTTTTTGGTCATGAGGTTAGGTGAAACACATGAACAAAGTAGAATAAATATGTGTGTGTGTGTGTGTGTGTGTGTGTGTGTGTGTATGTGCGTGCGTGTCAAATCATTTGACTATAGCGGAGTCACTTGCCATAGGCCAATTAGTCGTGGCAGCATTTCCTTTCTTTTGAGGCGTACCTTTTCGGAGAAGTCTTCATTGATGAAGATGTTGGTTCCCTTCAGGCACTTGGCTCTTCTGAGAATCTCCTCCACGTCTTTGAACCTGAGTAGTTTCACCACTATAGATCTGGGCCGTCCATCGGGGAAGAAAGTGTCATTCATATGCACCCTCTCCATCTCCATGAGTTTAGGGTCCAGTTTGAGTTGATCTGCCAGGAGTTTCTTGGCCTTGACTTCTATGTCATGTCAAGTTTCAGTCTTTACGTCCTCAATTCCATCAATTAAAATGGTATTGCACCTCGGTTTTCGAGGTAGTCTCATATGTGTCAAGTGTTGTTTGTAAAATTGTGAAATCCTCAGCCATGATTTTGAATATGGTCTGGTTGGTGACATTCGCACCCTTTAGCTCCTCCACCTCTGACTGCGTAAACTCCAAACTGTGTTTAAATTATTCAACCCTTTTGTTGGTAAAATCCATAGAGTTGCAGGAAGGACATAAAGTTATTTTCCTGCAGATCTATTAAATCTTCATAGAACTATTTTTGTTGATTGAGTAGTTCATGGAGTGGTGTGCTTGATACGTATTCCTCTTCCGTATTGAGCTTTGCAGCGTTTTTCTGTCTAGTATTAGCCATGCTACAAGCTTGTTGTGAGCTAAAATGAGTTCACAAACACAACCCACCTCCCGAAAACAAGCTCCGCCAGTGAAATGGCAAACACACACAAGCAACACACACTTGATCACACATGCACCAGTACGACAAACAGAGAGAAAGTGTTGAACTTGCTCACTGTATGGATCCTGGCTGCACAAGTTACAGAGGGTCAAAGTCATACCCCCAAGACATGCTAACCTCCCGTTATTGGTAATGGTGAGAGGTTAGCATGTCTTGGGGGTATGATCTTTGACCCTCTGTAACTTTCGCACTCATCATTATTCACAATTAATTCAGGATTATCTGTAATCGTGGTAGCATCCAGATGAATGAAAAAGTGTTAAGAAACTATTCTTATTTATAATAAAATTGTCTCCAAAATGACATGGTCCAGCATGTTTTTTTTTTGAGGGACATGATACATTTGTGTATATATATATATATATTTTACGTGCTCAGTTAAAATCCCCCGCTCCAATAAAGGCTGCTTCCAGGTGAGAGGATTCTTGCTGGATAATGATTTTGTACAGTTCGCTGAGTGTACAAAATCTGCATTTTAGCATCAGAAACTCCAGGTCGAATGAACAGGAGCTCGAGATGTTTTCAACTTCGGTACACCAGGAATTGTTGATGAGGAAACATACCCCTCCCCCTACTCTTACCTGAAGCCGCCGTTCGATCCATACGGAAAATTGAAAAGTTGTCTGGTTGAATAGCAGTCGAGTGTATCGTTCGTAAGCCATGTCTCTGTAAAAACAAAGACACAGCATTCCCTGATGTCCCTCTGCGATTGAAGCCTTGCTCTGAGTTCACAAAGTTTATTTTCCAGCGATTGGACATTAGCCATCAGGATATTAGGAAGAGGAGGCTGTGTAGCCCTTCTTTTCATCCTAGCTTGGAATCCCCCTTTCATTCCTCTTCTTTGTTGCCGGTGTTGCCTTCGGTCATCTTGGTCAGCAGCAACAGGTAAGCCCGCTGTGCGTGGAACAAAGGAGCGAATGTAATATTCCAGATCGGGGAGGCTGAGAAATAAGTGCATAACTTCTGATTCATGATCCAGAAGTGTTTTTCGGTCGTAGAAAAGTATTGCACAAACATTCAAAGTAATAATGAATGCAAAAATAGCCACAAAAAGCAAATTCGAGCAGGAACCGGCAAGATGTGCGCCCTCGTCAGCGCCGCCATCTTATATTTAACATATTTCTCTATAGAAAGTCTGGACATCACCTTTTCAGCCCTCTAATTTAATTGGGATACCACTATGTCTCGATTGGGCTTGCGGGATCGCACAAAACGGAGGGGGAGGGCTACGGGGTGGTATTGGGATAGAGCTTGTGACGTCACGAGAGGCTACACAGCTTTCAGCGGGATTGCTCAAGTAGTGCAAGGAGACAAGGTTCAAACAAAACAAGGATTTTATTATAGGTCTTGGGAAATTAACGAAAATATAACAAAATTCTGTTCTCTTGTGGCTCTTTAAGGGTTAACAGTTCAGGGATGTCTCTTCCACATCCAAAATCATAATTCTCACTCGCTCAGATAACTCTTCCCCAGCCTTACTGTAGTCCACGTTGCAGCTAGTGGCCAACCCAGCCAAAAGTCCTTCCAAATGTCTCTCACGTATTTCCACAGGTGCATATATCCAAAGGTGAGTATTTCCCAAAGGTAAGTATCTCCAAATCCTTATATTCCTCATGGAAGTGGACGTGCAGCACTCTTGTCCTCCAGAGAGCCCAGGTTGGAGACTGTGTCTCTTCCCTTCCCAAACCTTCAGCTCATCAGCTCCTCATTTGTTTCAGCTGCGTGGGAAGATTGGCCATAGAGGGGTAGAGTTCCCGACCATACCAGCAGATGGAGCCATAGCTGTCTGGGTTTGCAGCCACCTCAGGGGGATGTAACGTCCCTCCAGGACACAGCCTCTCGTGACATCACAAGCTCAACACTGATCCCTCCCCCCTCTTCTCCCCTCTGCTCACATCTCTTCTCCTCTCCTAAATCTACCCCCCAAGTCACTGCAGATAAAGATAAACCCAGCAACAAGTCTATCCACGGGGGACATCATAAACTATATGATGTGTGTGCGGTGTGTATACATACAGTGGGGAGAACAAGTATTTGATACACTGCCGATTTTGCAGGTTTTCCTACTTACAAAGCATGTAGAGGTCTGTAATTTGTATCATAGGTACACTTCAACTGTGAGAGACTGAATCTAAAACAAAAATCCAGAAAATCACATTGTATGATTTTTAAGTAATTCATTTGCATTTTATTGCATTACATAATTATTTGATCACCTACCAACCAGTAAGAATTCCGGCTCTCACAGACCTGTTAGTTTTTCTTTAAGAAGCCCTCCTGTTCTCCACTCATTACCTGTATTAACTGCACCTGTTTGAACTTGTTACCTGTATAAAAGACCTGTCCACACAATCACTCAAACATACTCCAGCCTCTCCACAATGGCCAAGACCAGAGAGGACATCAGGGATAAAATTGTAGACCTGCACAAGGGTGGGATGGGCTACAGGACAATAGGCAAGCAGCTTGGTGAGAAGGCAACAACTGTTGGCGCAATTATTAGAAAATGGAAGAAGTTCAAGATGACGGTCAATCACCCTCCGTCTGGGGCTCCATGCAAGATCTCACCTCGTGGGGCACCAATGATCATGAGGAAGGTGAGGGATCAGCCCAGAACTACAAGGCAGGACCTGGTCAATGACCTGAAGAGAGCTGGGACCACGGTCTCAAAGAAAACCATTAGTAACACACTACGCCGTCATGGATTAAAATCCTGCAGCGCACGCAAGGTTCCCCTGCTCAAGCCAGCGCATGTCCAGGCCCGTCTGAAGTTTGCCAATGACCATCTGGATGATCCAGAGGAGGAATGGGAGAAGGTCATGTTGTCTGATCAGACAAAAATATAGCTTTTTGGTCTAAACTCCACTCGCCGTGTTTGGAGGAAGAAGAAGGATGAGTACAACCCCAAGAACACCATCCCAACCATAAAGCATGGAGGTGGAAACATCATTCTTTGGGGATGCTTTTCTGCAAAGGGGACAGGACGACTGCACCATATTGAGGGGAGGATGGATGGGGCCATGTATTGCGAGATCTTGGCCAACAACCTCCTTCCCTCAGTAAGAGCATTGAAGATGGGTCGTGGCTGGGTCTTCCAGCATGACAACGACCCGAAACACACAGCCAGGGCAACTAGGAGTGGCTCCGTAAGAAGCATCTCAAGGTCCTGGAGTGGCCTAGCCAGTCTCCAGACCTGAACCCAATAGAACATCTTTGGAGGGAGCTGAAAGTCCGTATTGCCCAGTGACAGCCCCGAAACCTTTAAGTTCTGCTTTTCTGATGTATCAAATGCTTATGTCATGCAATAAAATGCAAATTAATTACTTACAAATCATACAATGTGATTTTCTGGATTGTTGAAGTGTACCTATGATACACAGTTGAAGTGTACCTATGATACAAATTACAGACCTCTACATGCTTTGTAAGTAGGAAAACCTGCAAAATTGGCAGTGTATCAAATACTTGTTCTCCCCACTGTATGTGCCAATGTGTGTATGAGAGTGTGTCCATGCACGTGTGTGGTTGGTGTGTATCCATGTGTGAGTCCATATGTGAGTTTGTTTGTGTGTGTGTGTGTGTGTGTGTGTGTGTGTGTGTGTATGTCTGTGTGTGTGTGTGGCCGCGTCCTGGAAAAAGAAGACGAGGAGCGGCAAACGAGTGGCATCTGTTTACGAGAACCACACCAAGTCCCACTGTGCTGGAATGAGTGGAAGCGGAAAAAAGAGAGATGGTGGATGAAACGATGTGGCTAATGAGAAAGAAAGAAGCTGATGAGCACTTAGAAATCTGTCGACACACAAAAATATACCACACTAGCATGATTTTCCTGACTTTTTGAATGTCTGTCAGTGGGGAGAAAATAGTGAGTTAATAGTGGGACCTGTTCTTATGCCACAGGTTCAGTTGATCAGGAAAATGACAATTCAGGAATATGAAATGTAATATTAAACTTATCGCAATCATTGATTACCATAAGTGAGTGAATGAGGTCTTACCCTTGAAGGCAGTGAATGAATGAGTGAATGAGCTACAGTAGGCCTACATGATTCACTGAAGGAATACCATTAAAATGGGATCATAGATGCTTAGAACAGGTCTTATAATGGATTATGACTGCATCATAACACATTATACCGGTTGTGCTCCAATAACTCTTACTCTGGGAAAGGTGGTGAATCGGTCCAGTTCCTCCACGAAGCAGAACATCTGTAGACTGATGGCTGACATGACTATGAGCAGGCTCGCTGTGAACACCACCAAGCTGCCCAGCTTCTTACCGGGACCAAATATCTTGTACACAAAGTCCTCTAGTGCCGGGGAGATCTTTATCAGACGCACCACTCGCAGCACCTGTGGAGAGAGGGGGGAAGGCTTTATGAGTTAGTGTGTGAGAGAGTGAGAGTGAGAGTGAGAGTGAGAGAGAGAGAGAGAGAGAGAGAGAGAGAGAGAGAGAGAGAGAGAGAGAGAGAGAGAGAGAGAGAGAGAGAGAGAGAGAGAGAGAGAGAGAGAGAGATGAGAGAGAGAAAAAGTTCCCCTTTACAATTTTGAGGCTAGTATTCACCTTTACAATTAATAATTAAGCATTTGGAGCGCTTGGAAATAAAGTGCTATACATGTCCAATCCATTTGTCTTTGTTTTATTTGATATATGAGCCAGATTGCTTTGAGACAAAGCCTCTCAAATACAATAATACCAATTCATTTACTTCAAGTTATTGAGGATCAAAACACATTAGTCTAATACGTCCAAAAAGTCTGACTTACAAGCAGACCTTCCAATGACATGTTACCAGAAAGCTTTTCAGAAAACTTTCTTAAGTACTGTGTATCATCCTTGGCTTCCAATAACCCACGGAAAATACAATGCTGGTAGTTGATTAGACTGATCCCACATCTGTTTGTGCAGTCTGTTTAACTCCTATGGACATTGTTATGCCAAAATGTGTATTTGGTATGACATCAACCACAGGAGTTGGGTACACAGCACAAACATATATGGTATAGTTTATGTTTACCTACTGCCCCGTGTAGATCAGTTGGTAGAGCATGGCGCTTGCAACGCCAGTGTTGTGGGTTCGATTCCCACGGGGGGCCAGTATGAAAAAAATAATGTATGCACTCACTAACTGTAAGTCGCTCTGGATAAGAGCGTCTGCTAAATGACTAAAATGTAAATGTAACCCAAGATTCCCACACCAAATATAGAATACTGTTAGCAGTATAAAAACAACTATTCCAGCCGTGCTGACCTCCTGTGTTTACTTCCAGGTGTGTGTATAGAGGACAAAATGTCGACTGGTCCCAGATCTGTTTGTACTGTCTTGCCAACTCCTGTGGCCATTGGGACTAGATTTGGGATCAGGTTAAGAAATGTTGTCCGTACTATGCATGTTTCTTTGGACTTCTAAGTCCAGGGATGTTTTGTAGTAAACAGACAGTATTCAATCGTCTTGGGGCCCACTTTGTTATTGTTATTGTTTCAATTCTCGAGCAAGTCAAATGCATGCATTTGATTGGCTAATGTTACCAGGCGGGAAACTTCCTGCTGACATGCCCTCTTGAAAGTGTCAATAAAATGAGTCACTTGCATATTAGTGCAGAGATAATATTGTAGCATAGTGGATTTGCTCACTTGACTCGTGATACTTACTTCAGCCGATCGACTCTTGCATGCAGCAAGTTTGTTTTTTACATTTTCTAAGCCTTTTACAGCGCCTTCAGAAAGTATTCACACCCCTTGACTTTTTCCAAATGTTGTTGTATTACAGCCTGAATTTAAAATGGATTAAATTGAGATTTTGTGTCACTGGCCTACACAAAAAGAAACATAATGTCAAAGTGGAATTATGTTTTTAGACATTTTTACAAATTAATAAAAAATGAAAAGTTTAAATGTCTTGAGTCAATAAGTATTCAAACCCTTTTTTATGGCAAATCTGAATAAGTTCAGGAGTAAAGATTGGTTTAGCAAGTCACATAATAAGTTGCATGGAATAATAGTATTTAACATGATTTTTGAATGACCTCTCACATACAATTATATGTAAGGTCCCTCAGTCAAGCAGTGAATTTCAAACACAGATTCAACCACAGAGACCAGGGAGGTTTTCCAATGCCTCGAAAGAAGGGCACCTATTGGTATATATAAAAAAAAACAGACATTGAATATCACTTTGAGGATGGATCAACAACATTGTAGTTACTCAAAAATACTAACCTAAATTACAGAGTGAAAAGAAGGAAGCCTGTACAGAATAAAACATATTCCAAAACATGCATCTTGTTTGCAATAAGGCACTAAAGTAAGACTGCAAAAAATGTCGTTAAGAAATTCACTTTATGTCCTGAATACAAAGCGTTATGTTTGGGGCAAATCCAACACAACACATCACTGAGTACCACTCTTCATATTTTCAAGCATGGTGGTGGCTGCATCATGTTATGGGTATGCTTGTCATCGGCAAGGACTAGGGATATTTTTTTTTTTTTTACAGATAGAAATAAACGGAATAGAGCTAAGCACAGGCAATATCCTAAAGGAAACCTGGTTCAGTCTGCTTTCCAACACACACTGGGAGACAAATTCACCTTTCAGCAGGATAAGAACCTGAAACACAAGGCCAAATACAGACACTCCTCCATGTTCCTCTGGAACTTGGCCGGGGCGGAGCCTAAGGGAATCCTCAGCCACTGATATAAGCCCCAGGGTGTGATGAAAGCGGTGAGAGGGTGGCTTTTTTAGTCGAGGAACCCCTGGTAAGGAAGCCACTGAGGCTGTCTAACATGTCATGCATTGTAGGGATGGGGTGTCTGTCTGGTACGGATTTCTGGTTCAGTTCTCGGTAGTCACAGCAGAGTCTTAAACTCCCATCTTTCTTTCTGACACAAGACAATGGGTGAGAAGTAGGGTGACTTATATTTTGTGATCCAGCCCCTGTTGATTAGGTCCTGCAGGTACTCATTCACCTCCTGGTGTACTGGCTTTGGAACATTTATGTAAGTCTTTTGTACATGGGTCGGGTCTTTCAATGTGATGTGCATTTGGAGTGATGGAATACAGCCTATATCATCCTCATTCCTTGAAAAAGCATTACACTTCCAAAAGCATTCTCTTGGCAGTGGCCTGTTGTTCAATGGTCAACTGATCTAATACTAATGGAGGGTCCCATGTTTTGCTGTCTGGAGTAGAGCTAGGCTCTTCAGTTGTGGCTGTTTTATCTTCCTGTACTGAATAAAAAATGTCTCATTTTTCTGTGTCTGTGTCAGATTTTTCTCCACTTGCTCCACTGCTGCTGGGTACACCACTTTAACAGTCTTTATGTGTCCCAAACTAGTACACGGGCCTAGTGTGACACTGTGTTTGGTGGTGTTAACAACATAAAATGGGATGGAGGAGGAATTACCTTTTCTCATAGTGATTAGCACTTCCTGTATGTGTAGACCTTCAGGCAGATGAAGTGAGCTCCTATCAGGGGAAAACAACATAGACTCTTTCTCAGTCTGTATGTGTGTTCGACACCTAACAGTGGTGGCTTGCCCTGGAGGAAGAACTGTCTTCTGTCTGCCTGTTTTCAATACGGCCACGTAACACCTTGATTTCCTCCTCTAGAACAGTGGTAGTCACAAATTGGCAGAATTCAATCACTGAGAGAGCCACCGCGTTATACGCAAATTAAAATAACATACCTCAATTAAGTAGTTTTGTCTGCTAACGTAATTATAAAAATACACTCCAAATGCAGCACATAAATCAAATAGCCATGCATAAACACACCTAGTGAAGAGCAAACCTGCTTAATAACCTGATGAGTGGAGGTGTACCTGCTGCTCCTTGACTCTTCTCATAAAACAAATAGGCCTAGTCATGTTATAAACACCCCTATTGAAGAGCAACATACTTAATAGTTTGTTGAGTGGAAGTGTGCCTGCTGCTCCTTGACACTCCTCATACAATACTTGTACTGTGTCATTGCAATCATTGTAATGCAGTCCAGATGTCCATTGGTCAGTCTGTTCCTGTGTTTTTCTCTTCACAAAGTTCATGGTTGAAAATGTTGATTCACAAGTGTATGTGCTCACGAAAAAGGACATTACTTTTTGCACACACTGCTTCAGAGCTGGGTACTCTGTGTCAGGGACCATGTTCCAGAAGTGGGAAACACTGGTTCCCATCTCAGCTTTCAGGGTGTCATTTGCCAGCAGTTCAACAACTTCACATTCCACTGCAGCATGGTCAGGGGAGAGGCCTGTGATAAGTGGGGCCAGAGAAGACACTGGGACTTGGAAGGGGTTTTCAATGATGTGGAAAAACGAATTGTACTCCTGTACATCTTGGAATCTTGATTCAAACTCCCCCCTCGGCTCCTCCTGCACTTCCACAAATACATTGCAGTTGAAATGTTGCAAAAGTTCTGGTTCATCTGTGGTGACTGCTCTGAGTTGTGGTTAGTGCACAAACTGTCTGTCAGGTAAGAACAGTGTGGTGATTTTGTTTTGAAATGTTGTGACGACACACAGCATGTTACCTGCAGGGATTAAATTGGAGGGGGAAAAAGTCACTCTGGGAACACACCAATGTAACATCTTATATTCCATTGCATTCTAAAAACATATATTTTTTCACTCCCCATCCCAATTTTGTATTTCCCTTGGAGATGGAGATTCAGTGTATTGGCAGGTGATGTCAGTCAATGTGGCCAGCTTTATTATCTACTCTGGATTCTCCAAGTCTGACTCATCTCTCCCCTTGGTTGAGAGGCATTAGCAGATTTGGGGGAGGAGCCTCAAAAACCGCTCAAGCTCACCACGTGCTCTCACCACTGGTGTCCCCCAGGGCTCAGTTCTAGGCCCTCTCCTATTCTCTCTATACACCAAGTCACTTGGCTCTGTCAAATCCTCACATGGTCTCTCCTATCATTGCAACGCAGACAACACACAATCTTCTCCTTTCCCCCTTCTGATAACCAAGTGGCAAATCGCATCTCTGCATGTCTGGCAGACATATCAGTGTGGATGTCGGATCACCACCTCAAGCTGAACCTCGGCAAGACGGAGCTGCTCTTCCTCCCGGGGAAGGACTGCCCGCTCCATGATCTTGCCATCACGGTTGACAACTCTGTTGTGTCCTCCTCCCAGAGTGCAAAGACCCTTGGCATGACCCTGGACAACACTCTGTCGTTCTCCGCTAACATCAAAGCGGTGACCCGATCCTGTAGGTTCATGCTCTACAACATTCACAGAGTACGACCCTACCTTACACAGGAAGCGGCACAGGTCCTAATCCAGGCACTTGTCATCTCCCGTCTGGATTACTGCAACTCACTGTTGGCTGGGCTCCCTGCCTGTGCCATTAAACCCCTACAACTCATCCAGAACGCTGCAGCCCGTCTGGTGTTCAATCTTCCCAAGTTCTCTCACGTCACCCCGCTCCTCTGCACACTCCACTGGCTTCCAGTTGAAGCTCGCATCTGCTACAAGACCATGGTGCTTGCCTACGGAGCTGTGAGGGGAACGGCACCTCCTTACCTTCAGGCTCTGATCAGTCCCTACACCCAAACGAGGGCATTGCGTTCTTCCACCTCTGGCCTGCTGGTCCCCCTACCTCTGCGGAAGCACAGTTCCCACTCAGTCCAGTCAAAACTGTTCGCTCTGGCACCCCAATGGTGGAACAAGCTCCCTCACGACGCCAGGACAGCGGAGTCACTGACCACCTTCGGGAGACACTTGAAACCCTACCTCTTAAAGGAATACCTGGGATAGTATAAAAGTAATCATTATATATATATATATATATATATATATATATATATATATATAAAACAAATTAAAATTAAAAACATTTAATTTAAAAAAAAAAAAAACATTTAAAACTGTGAAAGAAATTTCAAAAATGAAAAAAAATAATAAAAAAAAAATAATAATAATAATATATATATATATATATATATATATAAAAAAAAATAAAAAAAATAATAATAATAATAGTAATAATAAATAATTGTAAAGTGGTTGTCCCACTGGCTATCATAAGGTGAATGCACCAATTTGTAAGTCGCTCTGGATAAGAGCGTCTGCTAAATGACGTAAATGAAAATGTAAATGTAAAGGTAAATGTAAGTACTCTGCCACGAGATAACCATCTCACCTCGTTGTGCATCACCAAGTCGACATTTTCTGTCTAATACTCCTGCCGCAGTTCACAAAACTGGTGATGATTCAATGCTATTGAAACATTAAAGTTGACCACTTGTACAAACAGCTGCATCACAATCTTTAACTCTCTGTTCTTGAGTTTTGCCACAAGTACCTCCTGATGTATAATGCAAAGAAACGCAGCGAAGTTGGGAATACCCTCTCTCGGTCTCATCAGCCTGACAAGTCCCTTCTCTTTGGGGCTCCATCAGTGCACACACATGCAAGATTTGACCAGTTCAGATTGTTCCCATCCATAAAGGTCTGAAGTGCATTCAACACATCCTCTCCTCTCATTTGACTTTGCAGTGGTAATAAGCACAACAGTTCTTCCCGATAAGACTTGTCTTTCGGGAACCAGACCCATAAGCATAACTGAGCAATGTCACAAACATTTGAGCTTTCGTCCAATGCTAAGCTGAAACACAGAGCCACTGATACATCCTCATTTAGCTGCTTACCAATGTATTTTCCTATTCTTCAACCCTTCTTATTATGGTTGTGTCCGATAGTTGTTGTTAATTTATTTGCTTTAGAATTGCATCGGTGCTACTGAAGTCAGCACATTATTTCTGCTGAAGACAAAAAGCACTCTTTCACTATGTCTGCAACGGTAAAGGCCTTCTTATGCCTAACAAAATCCATGTAATCTCATATGTTGTCTCTGTCAATTTCTCTGCAGCAGAGGTCGATCTGTTCATCAACTGTTGCTGTCCTATCAGCAAAGCAATAAATTGCTGAATTAAATTTTTTCGTAGGTCACTGCCAGGTGGGTATTTCTCATTGTAGATAGCATGTGTGGTATTGAAATGGTGTTCTAAATTACCCCTTTTAAAACTTGCACACGTCTTCTTGCCAATTAAACAAAGTGGGTTTGTGGCATGAAGTGTAAAGAAAAATTATGTTGTCAATCTTTCTTGAAACATTTTATTTTACGGTTGGTTTGTCACTCATTCAACTGACAAGATAGCGCAAGAACTACAGCAGTGAGAGCTTGTGAAGCAACCACTAGAGCGAGTAGCCCCTTCTGTTGGCCAAAACCAGCACAACCACACTTATATAAATAAATGATTAGCTAGAAATTACAAAGTTGACATTATATATCTCGTACTTGCTTACGAGCCCTTCCCAAACATTTATTAAAACAATGTATTAATAAAAAATAATAGTAACACAAAAGGAATAAAATACACAACACTGAGTGTACAAAACATTAGGAACACTTGATCTTTCCATTACATAGACTGACCAGCAGGTGAATCCAGGTGAAAGCTATGATCCCTTATTGATATCACTTGTTAAATCCACTTCAATCAGTGTAAATGAAGGGGAGGAGTCAGGTTAAATAAGGATTTTTAAGCATTGAGACAATTGAGACATGGATTGTGTATGTGTGCCATTCAGAGGTTGAATGAGCAAGACAAAATATTGAAGTGCCTTTGAAAAGTGTACATTAGTAGGTGCCAGGCGCACCGGTCTGAGTGTGTCAAGAACTGCAACACTGCTGGCTTTTTCACCCTCAACAGTTTCACATGTGTATCAAGAATGGTTCACCACCCAAAGGACATCCAGGCAACTTGACACAACTGTGGGAACCATTGGAGACAACATAGGCCAGCATCCCTGTGGAACGCTTTCGACATTTTGTAGAGTCCATTCCCTGACAAATTGAGGTTGTTCTGAGGGCAAAAGGAAGTGCAACTCAATATTAGGAAGGTGTTCTGAATTTTTGTACACTCAGTTTATACAGGCAGTACCAGTACAAGATCAATGTGCAGGGGTATGAGGTATTTGAGTTCGATACGTACATGAAGGCAGGGTTAAGTGACTTGGCATCAGGATAGATAATAATGAGAGTAAAATAAAGAACAGAGTAGGGCGGCAGGCAGCCTAGCGGTTAAGAGCGTTGGGCCAGTAACCGAAAAGTCGCTGGTTCGAATTCCCAAGCCGACTAGGTGAAAACTCTGTCGATCTACCCTTGAGCAAGGCACTTAACCCTAATTGCTCCCTCAAGTTGAGAGTGTCTACTAAATGACTAAAATATACGTACAGAGGCCCATTATTAGCAACCATCAGTCCTGTGTTCCAATGGCACGTTGTGTTTGCTAATCCAAGTTTATCATTTTAAAAGGCTAATTGATCATAAGAAAACCCTTTTGCAATTATGTTAGCACAGCTGAAAACTGTTGTGCTGATTAAAGAAGCAATACAACTGGCCTTCTTGAGACTAGTTGAGTATCTGGAGGATCAGCAATTGTGGGTTCAGTTACAGGCTCAAAATGTCCAGAAACAAAGAACTTTCTCCTGAAACTTGTCAGTCTATTCTTGTTCTGAGAAATGAAGGCTATTCCATGCGACAAATTGCCAAGAAACTGAAGATCTCGTACAACGCTGTGTACTACTCCCTTCACAGAATAGTGCAAACTGGCTCTAACCAGAATAGAAAGAGGAGTGGGAGGCCCCGGTGCACAACTGAGCAAGAGGACAAATACATTAGAGTGTCTACTTTGAGAAACGGGTGCCTCACAGGTCCTCAACTGGCAGCTTCATTAAATAGTACCTGCAAAACACCAGTCTCAACGTCAACAGTGAAGAGGCGACTCCGGGATGCTGACCTTCTAGACAGAGTTGCAAAGAAAAAGCCATATCTCATACTGCACATCTTAATATTTTCTTGTTATTGGCCAGTCTGAGATATGGCTTTTTCTTTGCAACTCTGCCTAGGTCAGCATCCCGGAGTCGCCTCTTCACTGTTGACGTTGAGACTGGTGCTCTAGCCTTTAGCCCAGCGCAGATATTGCCTATAATCCATGGTTTTTGGTTTGGATACGTACGTATAGTCACTGTGGGAACGACATCGTCTATGCACTTATTGATGAAGCCTGTGACTGCCTCAATGCTATCGGATGAATCCCGGAACATATCTCAGTCTGTACTAGCAAAACAGTATTGTAGCCTCGCGTCTGTTTCATAGGACCCCTTTCGTATTGACCGTGTCACTGGTACTGCCTGATTGAGCTTTTGATTGTAAACAGGAAGTAGGAGAAAAGAGTTATACAGTTAATTGCGTGTCAGAGTGGTGTTGGCTTGCGGAGGGATGTGTACAGCCATGATGATTACGGATGAGAACTCTCTTGGTAGATAAAAGGGTGTGCAGCTTACCATGAGGTATTCTATATGAGGTGAGCAAAAGCTTGAGATTTCCCTCACACTGGAAGCAGCAGACCAGCATTTGTTCATGAAGAGACACACCCCTCCCCGTTTGGACTTGTCCGAGGCCACTTTTGTCCAAAAAATACAGAAAAATGCATGTCAACAATGTTATGAATTGATTTGCATTTTAATGAGGGAAATAAGTATTTGACCCCTCTGCAAAACATGACTTAGTACTTGGTGGCAAAACCCTTATTGGCAATCACAGTTATCAGATGTTTATTGTAGTTGGCCACCAGGTTTGCACACATCTCTGGAGGGATTTTGTCCCACTCCTCTTTGCAGATATTCTCCAAGTCATTAAGGTTTTGAGGCTGACGTTTGGCAACTCGAACCTTCAGGTCCCTCCACAGATGTTCTATGGGATTAAGGTCTGAAGACTGGCTAGGCCACTCCAGGACCTTAATGTGCTCTTGAGGACCTCTTGAGCCACTCCTTTGTTGCCTTGGCCGTGTGTTTTGGGTCATTGTCATGCTGGAATACCCATCCACGACCCATTTTCAATGCCCTGGCTGAAGGAAGGAGGTTCTCACCCAAGATTTGATGGTACATGGCCCCGTCCATCGTCCCTTTGATGCGGTGAAGTTGTCCTGTCCCCTTAGCAGAAAAACACCCCCAACGCATAATGTTTCCACCTCCATGTTTGACGGTGGGCATGGTGTTCTTGGGGTCATAGGCAGCATTCCTCCTCCTCCAAACACGGCGAATTGAGTTGATGCCAAAGAGCACCATTTTGGTCTCATCTGACCACAACACTTTCACCCAGTTCTCCTCTGAATCATTCAGATGTTTGTTGGCAAACTTCAGACAGGCATGTACAGTGGGGAGAACAAGTATTTGATACACTGCCGATTTTGCATGTTTTCCTACTTACAAAGCATGTAGAGGTCTGTAATTTTTATCATAGGTACACTTCAACTGTGAGAGACGGAATCTAAAACAAAAATCCAGAAAATCACATTGTATGATTTTTAAGTAATTAATTTGCATTTTATTGCATGACATAAGTATTTGATACATCAGAAAAGCAGAACTTAATATTTGGTACAGGAACCTTTGTTTGCAATTACAGAGATCATATGTTTCCTGTAGGTCTTGACCAGGTTTGCACACACTGCAGCAGGGATTTTGGCCCACTCTTCCATACAGACCTTCTCCAGATCCTTCAGGTTTCGGGGCTGTCGCTGGGCAATACGGACTTTCAGCTCCCTCCAAAGATTTTCTATTGGGTTCAGGTCTGGAGACTGGCTAGGCCACCTCAGGACCTTGAGATGCTTCTTACGGAGCCACTCCTTAGTTGCCCTGGCTGTGTGTTTTGGGTCGTTGTCATGCTGGAAGACCCAGCCACGACCCATCTTCAATGTTCTTACTGAGGGAAGGAGGTTGTTGGCCAAGATCTCGCGATACATGGCCCCATCCATCCTCCCCTCAGTACAGTGAAGTCGTCCTGTCCCCTTTGCAGAAAAGCATCCCCAAAGAATAATGTTTCCACCTACATGCTTCCCGGTTGGGATGGTGTTCTTGGGGTTGTACTCATCCTTCTTCTTCCTCCAAACATGGCGAGTGGAGTTTAGACCAAAAAGCTCTATTTTTGTCTCATCAGACCACATGACCTTCTCCCATTCCTCCTCTGGATCATCCAGATGGTCATTGGCAAACTTAAGACAGGTCTGGACATGCGCTGGCTTGAGCAGGAGGACCTTGCGTGGGCTGCAGGATTTTAATCCATGACGGCGTAGTGTGTTACTAATGGTTTTCTTTGAGACTGTGGACCCAGCTCTCTTCAGGTCATTGACCAGGTCCTGCCGTGTAGTTCTGGGCTGATCCCTCACCTTCCTCATGATCATTGATGCCCCACGAGGTGAGATCTTGCATTGGAGCCCCAGACCGAGGGTGATTGACCGTCATCTTGAACTTCTTCCATTTTCTAATAATTGCGCCAACAGTTGTTGCCTTCTCACCAAGCTGCTTGCGTATTGTCCTGTAGCCCATCACAGCCATGTGCAGGTCTACAATTTTATCCCTGATTTCCTTACACAGCTCTTTGGTATTGACCATTGTGGAGAGGTTGGAGTCTGTTTCATTGAGTGTGTGGACAGGTGTCTTTTATACAGGTAACGAGTTCAAACAGGTGCAGTTAATACAGGTGGAGAACAGGAAGGCTTCTTAAAGAAAAACTAACAGGTCTGTGAGAGCCGGTATTCTTACTGGTTGGTAGGTGATCAAATACTTATGTCATGCAATAAAATGCAAATTACTTACTTAAAAATCATACAATGTGATTTTCTGAATTTTTGTTTTAGATTCCGTCTCTCACAGTTGAAGTGTACCTATGATAAAAATGACAGACCTCTACATGCTTTGTAAGTAGGAAAACCTGCAAAATCGGCAGTGTATCAAATACTTGTTCTCCCCACTGTATATGTGCTTTCTTGAGCAGGGGGACCTTGCGGGCGCTGCAGGATTTCAGTCATTCACGGCGTAGTGTGTTACCAATTGTTTTCTTGGTGACTATGGTCCCAGCTGCCTTGAGATCATTGACAAGATCCTCCCGTGTAGTTCTGGGCTGATTCCTCACTGTTCTCATGATCATTGCAACTCCACGAGGTGAGATCATGCATGGAGCCCCAGGCCGAGGGAGATTGACAGTTATTTTGTGTTTCTTCCATTTGCGAATAATCGCCCCAACTGTTGTCACCTTCTCACCAAGCTGCTTGGTGATGGTCTTGTAGCCCATTCCAGCCTTGTGTAGGTCTACAATCTTGTCCCTCACATCCTTGGAGAGCTCTTTGGTCTTGGCCATGGTGGAGAGTTTGGAATCTGATTGATTGATTGTTTCTGTGGACAGGTGTCTTTTATACAGGTAACAAACTGAGATTAGGAGCACTCCCTTTAAGAGTGTGCTCCTAATCTCAGCTCGTTACCTGTATAAAAGACACCTGGGAGCCAGAAATCTTTCTGATTGAGAGGGGGTCAAATTCTTATTTCAATCATTAAAATGCAAGTCAATGTATAACACGTTAGTTTTGACATGCATTTTTCTGGATTTTTTTGTTATTATAAAATCTCTCAAATAAACCTACCATTAAAATTATACACTGATCATTTCTTTGTCAGTGGTCAAACGTACAAAATCAGCAGGGGATCAAATACTTTTTTCCCTCACTGTACGTCCGGTAAGACGAGGGGTGGGTGTGTGTGTCTATTTGTCAATAACAGCTGGTGAACGATGTCTAATATTAAGGAATTCTCGAGGTATTGCTCGCCTGAGGTAGAGTACCTCATGATACGCTGTAGACCACACTACCAAGAGAGTTCTCATCTATATTATTCGTAGCCGTCTATTTATCACCACAAACCGACGCTGGCACTAAGACCACACTCAACAAACTGTATAAGGCCATAAGCAAAGAAGTAAATGCTCATCCAGAAGCAGTGCTCCTAGTAGTCGGGGACTTTAATGCAGGCAAACTTAAATCTGTTTTATCTCATTTCTACCAGCATGTCACATGCAACCAGATGAAAAATATTTTTTTTTTTATAAAAATAACTCTAGACCACCTTTACTCCACACACAGAGGTGCTTACAAAGCTCTCCCTCGCCCTCCATTTGGCAAATCTGACCATGATTGTGTCCTCCTGATTCCTACTTACAAGCTAAAACTAAAGCAGGAAGTACCAGTGACTCGCTCAATACAGAAATTGTCAGATGACGCAGATGGTATGCTACAGGCCTGGTTTGCTAGCACAGACTAGAATATGTTCAAGGATTCATCCGATGGCATTCAGGAGTATACCACCTCAGTCACCGGCTTCATCAATAAGTGCATCAACGACGTCGTCCCCACAGTGACAGTACATACATATCCCAACAAGAAGCCATGGATTACAGGAAACATCTGCACTGAGCTAAAGGCTAGAGCTGCCGCTTTCAAAAAGCGGGACACTAATTCAGACGCTTATAAGAAATCCCACTATTCCCTCAAACGAACCATCAAACAGGCAATGTGTCAATACAGGACTAAGATTGAATCCTACTACCCCGGCTCTGACGCTCGTCAGATGTGGCAGGCCTTGCAAACTATTATGGACTACAAAGGGAAACCAATCCGCGAGCTGCCCAGTGATGCGAGCCTACCAGACGGGTATGATGCCTTTTATGCTCGCTTTGAGGCAAGCAACACTGAAGCATGCATGATAGCAAAAGCTGTTCCGGACGATTGTGTGGTCACGCTCTCCGTAGCCGATGTGAGCAAGACCTTTAAACAGGTCAACATTCACAAGGCCGCGCAGCAAGACGAATTACCAGGATGTGTACTCAGAGAATGCTTGGACCAACTGGCAAGTGTATTCACTGACATTTTCAACCTCTCCCTGACCGAGTCTGTAATACCTACATGTTTCAAGCAGACTACCATAGTCCCTGTGCCTAAGAAAGCGAAGGTAACCTGCCTAAATGTCTACCGCCCTGTAGCACTCACGCCGGTAGCAATGAAGTGCTTTGAAAGGCAGGTCATGGCTCACATCAACACCATAATCCCGGAAACCCTAGACCCACTCCAATTCGCATACCACCCCAACAGATCCACAGATGACGCAATCTCAATTGCACTCCACACTGCCCTTTCCAATCTGGACAAAAGGAACAACTATGTGAGAATGCTATTCATTGACTATAGCTCAGAGTTCAACACCATAGTGCCCACAAAACTCATCACTAAGCAGAGGACCCTGAGACTAAACACCTCCCTCTGCAACCGGATCCTGGACTTCATGACGGACCGCCCCCAGGTGGTAAGGGTAGGCAACAACACATCTGCCATGCTGATCCTCAACACGGGGCCCCTCAGGGGTACGTGCTCAGTCCCCTCCTGTACTTCATGTTCACACACGACTGTGTGGCCAAGCACGACACCAACACCATCATTAAGTTTTCTGACGACACAACGGTTGTAGGCCTGATCACCGACTACGATGAGACAGCCTATAGGGAGGAGGTTAGAGACCTTTCAGTGTGGTGGCAGGACAACAACCTCTCCCTCAACGTGAGCAAGACAAAGGAGAAGATCAGGAAAAGGAGGGCCGAACACGCCCCCATTCACATCAACGGGGCTGTAGTGGAGCGGGTCGAGAGTTTCAAGTTCCTTGGTGTCCATATCACCAAACAAACTATCATGGTCCAAACACACCAAGAAAGTTGTGAAGAGGGCATGACAATGCCTTTTCCCCCTCAGGAGACTGAAAATATTTGGCATGGGTCCCCAGATCCTCAAAAAGTTATACAGCTGCACCATCGAGAGCATCCTTACCAGTTGCATCTGACCGTAAGGCGCTACAGAGGGTAGTGTGTATGGCCCAGTACATCACTATGGCCAAGCTTCTTGCCATCCAGGACCTATACACTAGGCGGTGTCAGAGGAAGGCCATAAAAATTGTCAAAGACTCCATTCACCCAAGACATAGACTGTTCTCTCTCTTCTACCGCACGGCAAGCAGTACTGGAACGCCAAGTCTACGTCCAAAAGGCTCCTTAACAGCTTCTACCCCCAAGCCATAAGACTGCTGAACAATGAATCAAATAGCCACCCAGACTATTTGCATTGACCCCCCCTTGTCAATCTCACCAGGATGCCGGCACATTTTGATAGCCCATGAAACAAAGGAATGGGGTATGGTATGAACAAGGGAACAGCTGAGTTGGAGTTTAAGTCAGATTTAAAGTGGAAATCATGGTTAGTAACTCTCTATCTGATGTCCAGAAGTTCTTCGCGGTCATATGTGATAATATTATGAACTTTCTGTATAAAGAAAATAAAGATAAACACAAAACAAGTAAATAAATAGCCAAAATGTGTTGGAACTCGTAAGATGTCACCCTTCTCTGTCATTGCATCTTTTTCTGAGGTCATTACTGACTCTGGACATTCCATCCTTTTTCTTCTCTTCTTTTTCTTTCCCCCTCCCCCCTTTTTTTGTTTACAGTTTTTCCACCATGAAAATATTAATGCAGATGTGTATCTTAACTCTTTGTATGTTTTGCTCACGAAAGTCATGAACAATTATATACAAGCAAGAAACATTATGATTATGGACACTGAGGAAGGAAACTAAGGAGCAGTGTTTTTTTTTAAAGATTTGAATGCCTTGAATCCAACCGAAATACACAACAAAATTATTGAAATCTTTATCGAGTTAACCTCCCACATTGGTAAAATGAGTTGTGTTACGGAGTAGAAAGACTTTACAATTTAAATTACTTTAAAGTTATGAATTCAGTGTATTGTTAGTTCTTTTGGATATTGTCTAGGCCTAGGCCTATATGGTCATTACTATTTTTGTGTAAGTGGAGAAGATATTACCTTTTTTACACCTTCTCTTGAAATTAAAGTTTTATTTACAGTTTTACTGCAAGATATGAATTGCCACAATGTCTCCCTCACAGCTTCCTGTTCTTAATGAGGCTTGTCAACACGAGCCGACCTGATCCTGCCTGCTTCTCTCAACAGATGCTACCCAATCACGCACACACACGCACAAACACGCGCACAGGCATGAATGCACGCACACACAAGCATACATGCACACACACACGCAGACACACACACAGGCACAAATTCACACAAACACAAACATAAATGCACACACACACAGGCATGCAGATGTATACACATGTACGTAGCCACAGTTGCAAACACAGAGACACACACAGAAGCCACCAAGGCAACTGACAACACGCATTATTACCCACATTTAGCGAACGATTAGGACTGGGGAAAGGCAGCAAGTGCTGCCTGCTTGCTGTTCTCTGCCTCGTCTCCTCTGACCGCATGCACATAGTCTCTCACTCACACACACCACAGTGAAGACGAAAAAAGTAGGGCCAGTTTAATCATGGGTTCATGTGAACGAGAGGCCTTTCACCAAATAGTGGAAATCTATGTTTATAAATGTAGTGGCATAGGGACGAACAAATCCTGTATGTTAGTCCTGACTAATACAACAGGAGTCAAAGCATTCAACTTATCATATACAATTTGATAGCATTAACATTTGTCAGTTTTTGTTATAATGGTTGGATTAGTGATTGAATTAACATGTAATTATGTTAATCAATGCGTGGTCTAGTGGTGCACGGGTCAGCTGTTTGTTCACCCGCCCACAATTGCTAATAACCCATCCACAACCGCCCGACTATACGTGATAAGGTGAAAATCTGAGGCCCGCACCCAACCCTAACCCGCAAATATAGAAGATGTGCTATTGGCTACAGTCAAAGACTGCAGCACGATTCTTTAACTGGTGGTGCAGGATTTGTTTGGCCTGATTTAGATATGTTTCTGTTTATAATTTCCAACATTTTGGTAGGCTATTTGCAAGACAACTTGTCCATAATTAGATACATGTAGCTTCTCTTTTGTCATTATATGTTGCCCTAGAATACTAAATAAACCCTTGCTCAACAAAATAATGTAACAGATCGATAGAATGAATGCTTCAATCTAGTTGACATCGGTAACGTTTTCTCTGTCATCTTTCGCAGAGCAAAGACGTTTAGAGACTGGAGAGAAAATACATTAAAGCAACAAAAAAAGGAAAAAAATGTATGTGCAAAATGTCCAAATGACATCAGTTTGACCGGATGTAAGGAAAAAGAAAGCTTTGAAAACAACCCAACGTGTTTATGATAAGATTTCAGTTTGGCTTCGATGCATATTTTATGTGGTTGAAATATTATCAGCATTTATGATGAAGACAGCACCTCTACAGATTGTATCTAACTGAGCATTGCATTCTCTCAAAAATCATATTTCTCCACTCCTGTTCCCAAGTCCAAATTGTGTCTACATTTGGTGTATCATTTTACTGCAAGAAATGCTTAATTCTGCAGAAGTTATTATTAAGGCTATAGCCCTATTCACATGGAACCAGTATTACTAGATAACATTGGTTATGTATTTATTACCCCAGAATGGCCATTATTCCAGTGGACGATTTGGAGGGGATACGTTTTTTCCAAACTTCCCAGTGGAAATCTTTATTTTACAGACAGTTGAAGTTGTAAGTTTACATACACCTTAGCCAAATACATTTCAACTCAGTTTTTCACAATTCCTGACATTTAATCCTAGTAAAAATTCCCTGTTTTAGGTCAGTTAGGATCACCACTTTGCTGTTGTTCTGGGATTGATTTGCATTTTTTTTTCACCAAAGTACGTTCATCTCAAGGAGACAGAACACGTCTCCTTCCTGAGCAGTATGACGGCTGCGTGGTCCCATGGTGTTTATACTTGCATACTATTGTTTGTACAGATGAGTGTGGTACCTTCAGGCGTTTGGAAATTGCTCCCAAGGATGAACCAGACTTGTGGAGGTCTACCATATTTATTCGGAGGTCTTGGCTGATTTTTTTTTTATTTTCCCATGATGTCAAGCAGAGGCACTGAGTTTGAAGGTAGGCCTTGAAATACATCCACAGGTACACCTCCAATTGACTCAAATTATGTCAATTAGCCTATCAGAAGCTTCTAAAGTCATTACATAATTTTCTGGAATTTTCCAAGCTGTTTAAAGGCACCGTCAACTTAGTGTATGTAAACTTCTGACCCACTGGAATTGTGATACAGTGAAATAATCTGTCTGTAAACAATTGTTGGAAAAATTACTTGTGTCATGCACAAAGTAGATGTCCTAACCGACATGCCAAAACCATTAATCAATCATAATTCTATGTGTGGGATTGTGTGTGTGTGTGTGCATCATTGCAGTGTGTGTGAATGTGTATGTGTGTGTATTCATTACCTGGAAGTAGGTGAACTGGGAGTGGTAGAGGTCAGGGTAGATGTGCAGGGTGGTGCCCACCACCAGCAGCAACTCAAACTTGTGCAGAGAGGAGATGATGTAGCCCGTGAAGCCCAGGCACCAGACCTTAAGCATAGCCTCCAGGTCAAACAGCACTGTAAAGGCAACCTACGGACAGATAGACAGAGATCCGAGGTCACAGTTGGTATTTTATTAGTGTGACCCACCGGCGTTCAAACCCAGGTCTCCTGCCCATCACAAGACTGTGTCAGCCAGCTGAGATAATAACTAGGCTTGAGGCGCCAACTCAAGTCTTCAGGTGTCAGTCAAGGTTACTCATCACATGCATGAGTGCGCCCTTAAAAACAAAAACATGTCAAATTTGCAGTTTCACATGTGAAATAGCCGTTTCACATGTGGAATTGCAAGTTCACATGTGAAAACCATTCACAGGTGAAAATGTAATTAGCAGTTTCACATGTAAAAAACATTTACATGTGAAAATCTAACTTTCACATGTGGAATTAGAAGTTCACATGAGGTGGTGAAATTGTGTTATTCTCCTCACATGTAAAAAGGCGGTGGTAACAAGTAGCAATGTTTCCACATTTGGAAAAATGGCTAATTATGTAATGCCACTCTGTAAAAAAGGTAACAGCCTACCTGAGTAAAATAATTCAGGTGGGTTAAAAATGTGTATTTTGTATTTCTGAGCCATGCATTCGGAGTGTTACTGCTGCAGTCGCACGCCTCTCTTCTTCATACGTTGGTCAGTGACCGTTGGAAGAATCCCGTTGAAAAGAACAGAGAAGCTAGTATTTAACATGCAAACATTAGCGCTGTCAGAGGTAATCAGTTAACTAAAGTTAACTTTTTGTAATTTTAGTGCACTTTTTATTGCATTGTCTAAAAGCGTTCAAAATACATTGAAAACATCCAAAATACATAATATATACAGCTAAAAACAACAATGCTATGTCAAAACAAGTTTATTTTGAGGTTAAAGAAAGTGTATTTATTAATTTACCAGATTTTGCTAACCGCTACTTTGGAAAAAATGAAGACGTCAATGTTCTTGTGATGCTTTTTGTATTAAAAAAAAAATATTTAAATGACAGCTCAATTTGAGCAAATTATGAATGATTAATCACAGTGAATCCAGCGATGAACTCAATTAAATTTAGGAATAATTTGACAGCCCTAGTTGACATTAAAATGTGAAAATGCACATGTGAAAGTGTTGCGGACATGAGTCAGTTATGGTTACTCATGGTCATGTAGTCCCCTGTAGCTCAGTTGGTAGAGCATGGCACTTGCAACGCCAGGGTTGTGGGTTCGTTTCCCACGGGGGGCCTGTATGAAAATGTATGCACTCACTAACTGTAAGTCTCTCTTATGACTAAAATGTAAATGTCATGTGATGAGGTAATTCTGCCTGCGACTTCAAAATTAGTGTTAGCCTTCTTGGTCATATGGCAAGACACATCACTTACCCAAGTTTAGTCAAAATCGGGCCAGAGGTCTGAGATATCGTGTGGGTTAGCTAGACTCATATCCCTGAGCACGTGAGACAAATTCCATCTGAATCGTTATAGAGCCACCGTGTGGTCGATATGAATGTTATTGCATATGTTGAGTCTTGACAGTGTTTTGTTACCATACGAATATCCTTGACTGATTTACATGCATTAATGTGCCAGACCACGCCCACGTGAATTTTTATTGGTCAATAGCGGCCATGTTGTTTTAGGTACTAATCTGAAAAATATTGTGTTGAGAGACCTTTGTCCATAGATACCAAATATCAAGTTCCATGCAAATTGGTCATTTGGTGCCAGAATATATATATTTTTTTCTCTAAATGGTGGAAAATCCATCATGGCGGACATTATGGGTCCCTGAGGCAAATTAGCTCCTTGTGAGGAGAGGGACATATGTACCAAATTTCATGACTTTAGTCAAACGGGTTGAGGGGCGTGATCTTTCAAAATGTGCATTTTCAATCTCTTGTCATATCGCCACCTTCTGGCCAATCAGTGTAATTATGTAAATGCCGGATCTCTATTGCAAGATAGTAGCACCAATATTATAATTGAATTAAAAATGACTATAAAATCATAGATTTTACTCCCAGGTTTGAGTGTGATTCCATCTGAGGTACGTTTTTCATTTTCTGTTTGTGTGGTCGGGAGAGGTTGTGTTTTCTCTAGCAGGAGGTAAGCTTGGCTTCTTATATGGTGTTGAGTAAAGCTTAAACCATGTATTTAGATCGTAGGTAGGTAGTTGTAGTTAGGTATTGTAGGTAGTTTATTTAGGTAGTTATTTAGGTAGTTATTGTAGGTTTCCGTAGGTAATTATTGTAGGTAAGTATTGTTTACGGCGGAGCCCGGTGAAGCACGAGGCTAGCTAGCTAGCGGGTAGCTACTGGTAACGTTTAGCAACGGTGGAGAGTTGTTTCCAATGTTATTTCACGCTTAAGAGTACCTGTAATTAAGCCAGCTAGCTACCTACCATTCAGCCGTTTTTTCTAACCTCATTATCTGAGCCATCAACGTTAGGTAGTTAGTAGCTACTGTACTTAATTACACCTACTGATTGCAGAAGACAAATGTTAGCTGGCGTCGGGTAAGTTTGGCGTTATACATAGCTTGGGCTTTGTCGAGTAAGGCTTAATTATGTATTTAGATTGTAGTTAGGTATTGTAGATAGGCCCGCAGCACGAAGCTAGCTAGCTAGCCGTTTTTTCAAACAAAGTCAACACAGTAGCCATTGCTAGCTAGCCAACACGACCAGCTAACTGTACTGCAGTAGCTAATTACAATATATTTGTGCTAGCTAGCCAACGTTTAATTTTTGCTGCGTTATGAAAGGAACTAGACACGGACACGAATTATCTGTTTAGTGTGTTAACACACTATTGGTAGTTTGTTGTAACCAAGTATTGGTGCTAAACTGTGTGTTATTGGATGCTAGCATGCTAGTTAGCTATGGCGTCATAGTTAGGCATCGTGGGCTGTTGTGGGTAGTTATTGTAGGTTAGCATTGTTTTCGGCGGTGCCGGGTGTAGCACGAAAATAGCTAGCTAGCCGTTTTTCAAACAAAGTCAACACAGTAGCCATTGCTAGCTAGCCAACACGACCAGCTAACTGTACTGTAGTAGCTAAATACAATATACTTGTGCTAGCTAGCCAACGTTTAATTATTGCTGCGTTATGAAAGGAACTAGACACGGACACGAATTATCTGTTTAGTATGTTAACACACTATTGGTAGTTTGTTGTAACCAAGTATTGGTGCTAAACTGTGTGTTATTGGATGCTAGCATGCTAGTTAGCTATGGTGTCATAGTTAGGCATCGTGGGCTGTTGTGGGTAGTTAATGTAGGTTAGCATTGTTTTCGGCGGTGCCGGGTGTAGCACGAAGCTAGCTAGCTAGACGTTTTTCGAACAGAGTCAACACAGTAGCCATTGTGTGCTGTACTGTGGCAGCTAAATACAATTTATTTGTGCTAGCTAGCCAACGTTTAATTATTGCTGCGTTATGAAAGGAACTAGACACGGACACGAATTATCTGTTTAGTGTGTTAACACACTATTGGTGGTTTGTTGTGACCAAGTGTTGGTGCTAAACTGTGTGTTATTGGATGCTAGCATGCTAGTTAGCTATGGTGTCATAGTTAGCTAGCTGAATAAAGTGGGTTGAGTCTATTCCTTGAAACATTGAACCGCTGTGGTTCACAACAATTCTGATTTCTAAAGGTGGAAGTTGGGAGAGTTTTTGTTCGGGTGGTTCAGTGAAACAATTATAGTTTCTGAGGTGGAAGTTTTGGTGAGGGAGGCCCTACTCTCTCCTCTCCCAGATGTTTAGCTCATTTCATTCCGATCTCCTCTGCATTATTGTAGCCATTTGCTACAGCCTGTCAACTATGCCTCTGCCTATCCCTGTTCTCTCCTCTCTGCACAGGCTACACAAACGCCTCACACCGCGTGGCTGCTGCCTCTCTGACCTGGTGGTCCCTGCACGCACCCCACACCTGGAGTTCCAGGTCTCAGGCAGCCTCTGGAACTGCCGTTCTGCTGCCAACAAAGCTGACTTCATCCCAGCCTATGCTAACCTCCAGTCCCTCGACTTCCTGGCGCTGACGGAAACATGGATTACCACTGAAAACACTGCTACTCCTACTGCTTTCTCCTCGTCTGACCATGTGTTCTCGCATACCCGAGAGCATCTGGTCAGAGGGGTGGTGGCACAGGAATCCTCATCTCTCCCAAGTGGACATTCTCAATTTTTCCCCTAACCCATCTGTCTATCTCCTCATTTGAATTCCATGCTGTCACAGTCACTAGCCCATTTAAGCTTAATATCCTTGTCATCTATCGCCCTCCAGGTTCCCTTGGAGAGTTCATCAATGAGCTTGACGCCTTGATAAGTTCCTTTCCTGAGGATGGCTCACCCCTCACAGTTTTGGGGGATTTCAACCTCCCTACGTCCACATTTGACTCATTTCTCTCTGCCTCCTTCTTTCCACTCCTCTCCTCTTTTGACCTCACCCTCTCACCGTCCCCCCCTACTCACAAGGCAGGCAATACGCTTGACCTCATCTTTACTAGATGCTGCTCTTCTACTAATCTCACTGCAACTCCCCTCCATGTCTCCGACCACTACCTTGTTTCCTTTTCTCTCTCGCTCTCCTCCAACACTACTCACTCTGCCCCTACACAGATGGTAATGCGCCGCCGCAACCTTCGCTCTCTCTCTCCCACTACTCTCTCCTCTTCCATCCTATCATCTCTTCCCTCTGCTCAAGCCTTCTCCCTCCAATCTCCTGATTCTGCCTCCTCAACCCTCCTCTCCTCCCTTTCTGCATCCTTTGACTCTCTGTGTCCCCCTATCCTCCCGGCCGGCTCCGGTCCTCCCCTCCAGCTCCGTGGCTTGATGACTCATTGCGAGCTCACAGAACAGAGCTCTGGGCAGCGGAGCGGAAATGGAAGAAAACTAAACTCCCTGCCGACCTGGCATCTTTTCACTCCCTCCTCTCTACATTTTCTTCATCTGTTTCTGCTGCTAAGGCCACTTTCTACCACTCTAAATTCCAAGCATCTGCCTCTAACCCTAGGAAGCTCTTTGCCACATTTTCCTCCCTGCTGAATCCCCCCCCCCCCCCCTGGTCATTCAACTGAGACTGCTCTTCTCTGTGTCACGGAGGCTCTCCGCACTGCTAAAGCTAACTCTCTCTCCTCTGCTCTTGTCCTTCTAGACCTGTCTGCTGCCTTTGATACTGTGAACCATCAGATCCTCCCTCTCCACCCTCTCCGAGCTGGGCATCTCCGGCGCGGCTCACTCCTGGATTGCGTCCCTACCTGACCGGTCGCTCCTACCAAGTGGCGTGGCGAGAAGCTGTCTCCCGCACCACGTGCTCTCACCACTGGTGTCCCCCAGGGCTCAGTTCTAGGCCCTCTCCTATTCTCCCTATACACCAAGTCACTTGGCTCTGTCATATCCTCACATGGCCTCTCCTATCATTGCTACGCTGACGATACACAACTAATCTTCTCCTTTCCCCCTTCTGATAACCAGGTGGCGAATCGCATCTCTGCATGTCTGGCAGACATATCAGTATGGATGACGGATCACCACCTCAAGCTGAACCCTGGCAAGACGGAGCTGCTCTTCCTCCCGGGAAGGACTGCCCGTTCCATGATCTCGCCATCACGGTTGACAACTCCGTTGTGTCCTCCTCCCAGAGTGCGAAGAGCCTTGGCGTGACCCTGGACAACACCCTGTCGTTCTCCGCTAACATCAAGGCGGTGACCCGATCCTGCAGGTTCATGCTCTACAACATTCGGAGAGTACGACCCTGCCTTACACAGGAAGCGGCACAGGTCCTAATCCAGGCACTTGTCATCTCCCCGTCTGGATTACTGCAACTCGCTGTTGGCTGGCCTCCCTGCCTGTGCCATTAAACCCCTACAACTCATCCAGAATGCCGCAGCCCGTCTGGTGTTCAACCTTCCCAAGTTCTCTCACGTCACCCCCCTCCTCCGCACACTCCACTGGCTTCCAGTTGAAGCTCGCATCCGTTACAAGACCATGGTGCTTGCCTATGGAGCAGTGAGGGGAACGGCACCTCCGTACCTTCGGGCTCTGATCAGTCCCTACACCCAAACGAGGGCATTGCGTTCATCCACCTCTGGCCTGCTGGCTCCCCTTCCTCTGCGGAAGCATAGTTCCCGCTCAGCCCAGTCAAAACTGTTCGCTGCTCTGGCACCCCAATGGTGGAACAAGCTCCCTCACGACGCCAGGACAGCGGAGTCACTCACCACCTTCCGGAGACATTTGAAACCCCACCTCTTTAAGGAATACCTGGGATAGGATAAAGTAATCCTTCTACCCCCCACCCCAAAAAAAAAAAAAAAAAAAAGTGTAAAGTGGTTTTCCCACTGGCTATAGGGTGAATGCACCAATTTGTAAGTCGCTCTGGATAAGAGCGTCTGCTAAATGACGTAAATGTGCCCTTGAGCAAGGCACTTAACCCTAATTGCTCCTGTAAGTCGCTCTGATTAAGAGCGTCTGCTAAATGACTAAAATGTAAATGTAAATGGTAGTGAATATGAAGCCCAATCCTCAATCAATCAATCAAATGTATTTATAAAGCCCTTTTTATATCAGCAGTTGTCACAAAGTGCTTATACAGAAACCCAGCCTAAAACCCCAAAGAGCAAGCAATGCAGATGTAGAAGCACTGTGGCTAGGAAAAACTCCCAAGAAAGGCAGGAACATAGGAAGAAACCTAGAGAGGAACTAGGCACTGAGGGGTGGCTAATCCTCTTCTGGCTGTGCCGGGTGGAGATTATAAGAGCACACGGCCAATAACCTTTTGATGCGTTCGTTCTAAATATTAATAACGGCACTTACAGGGTGAGTTGTTTTTGCACACGGTACCAGAATTCTATGCTACTGTTCTAGAATTTGATTGTTGCATTTTGCCGCTATTCTCTGCTCCCCTGACTGCATCAAGACTGCATTATCTGATTCATATGAGGCTTTATAAAACTGTAATTTTTACCACTGAATCTCTTATCCTTTCTGCCAATTGTAGTAGCAGTGAGTATATATATATAGTATTATTGGTAATTATATAATTATTATTATCATCTATATTACTTTTATATTATCTGAAAGATGCTTTGGTATTAGCGCGTGTGAGACAGGGCGGGAAACCTGAGGTGCTAAGTCTGGTGTATTTGATACAATAGTGGCGAACAAACAAAGTGAGAGCGGGGTATGAGCATCAAGTGGATTCGGAGAGTATTCTGACCACTTGACTTTTTCCACATTTTGTTACGTTACAGCCATATTCTAAAATGTATAAAATAGTTTTTTTTCACACATCAATCTACACACAATAACCCATAATGACAAAGCAAAAAACGAGTTTTTAGTATTCAGACCCTTTACTAAGTACTTTGTTGAAGCACCTTTGGCAGCGATTACAGCCTTGAGTCATCTTGGGTATGACGCTACAAGCTTGGTACACCTGTATTTGGGGAGTTTCTCCCATTCTTCTCTGCAGATCCTCTCAAGCTCTGTCAGGTTGGATGGGGAGCGTCACTGCACAGCTATTTTCAGGTCTCTAAAGAGATGTTCGATCGGGTTCAAGTCCGGGCTCTGGCTGGGCCACTCAAGGACATTCAGAGACTTGTCCCGAAGCCACTCCTGTGTTGTCTTGGCTGTGTGCTTAGAGTCGTTGTCCTGTTAGAAAGTGAACTTTCACCCCAGTCTGAGGTTCTGAGCGCTCTGGAGCAGGTTTTCATCAAGTATCTCTCTGTACTTTGCTCAGTTCATCTTTCCCTCGATCCTGACGAGTATCCCAGTCCCTGCTGCTGATCAAAAAGTTCAATCTTGGTTTCATCAGACCAGAGAATCTTGTTTCTCATGATCTGAGAGTCCTTTAGGTGCCTTTTGGCAAACTCCAAGCGGGCTGTCATGTGCCTTTTACTGAGGAGTGGCTTCCATCTGGCCACTCTACCATAAAGGCCTGATTGGTGCAGTGCTGCAGAGATGGTTGTCCTTCTGGAAGGTTCCCCCATTTCCACAGAGGAACTCTGGAGCACTGTCAGAGTGACCATCAGGTTCTTGGTCACCTCGCTGACCAAGGTCATTCTCCCCCGTTTGCTCAGTTTGGCCGGGTGGCCAGCTCTAGGAAGAGTCTTGGTGGTTCCAAACTTATTCCATTTAAGAATGATGGAGGCCACTGTGTTCTTGGGGACCTTCAACACTGCAGAAATGTGTTGGTACCCTTCCCCAGATCTGTGCCTTGACACAATCCTGTCTCTGAGCTCTACAGACAATTCCTTCAACCTCATGGCTTGGTTTTTGCTCAGACATGCCCTGTCAATTATGGGACCTTATATAGACAGGTGTGTGCCTTTCCAAATCATGTCCAATCAATTGAATTTACCATAGGTGGACTCCAATCACGTTGTAAAAACATCTCAAGGATGATCACTGGAAACAGGATGCACCTGAGCTCAATTCCGAGTCTCATAGCAAAGGGTCAGAATACTTATGTAAATAAGGTATCTTTATTTTTATTACATTTGCAAACATTTCTAAAAACCTGTTTTCGCTTTGTCATTATGGGGTATTGTGTGTAGATTGATGAGGAAAACTTAGAATAAGGCTGTAACGTAACAAAATGTGGAAAAAGTGAAGGAGTCTGAATACCTTCCGAAAGCACTGCTCCATGGCTAAGGGAAACGCTGGCAGGCAACTTACATACTTTTTGTTCATTTTCTTAATTAATTAAATGTATTCTCCCCTGGAAAAATTAGGCTACAGTGGTGGCTACATTTCATCATCATATCAACGTATTATCACCACTGGACATGTAGCCAGATGCCTGCCTCGTCGCCAAGCGAGGAAGATATTTCGCAATCATCAAATGCGGTGAGAATTATGGCTTGGATAGGTTTTAGCCTGGTCGGGGTGGAGGGGAGTGAGAGCAGGGTGGATCAAGTAATGTAAGAAACTAAGTGAGGTAGTTTGTGTGGGTGATCAGATTGAATGGTGTATCCATGTAATCAGTTAAATTGTATTCAGAGACAGCGGCATGAGTGTGGCGAGGTTGTAGATATAATGGGTTATCGTAAACTATGGAGCTAGACAGGATTATCTAGGTTTATGATTGAGTGCCATCGACAGGATGAATGTTACGTGGACCAGTTATCGCTCTCATTCCAAACCGTGCTTACATTTGTATAAACAAGTATTTCTAACTATATATTCCTAGGATAAAACTATTTAATGTAACAACCTTAATTGTGCTCTTTAGTCTACAGTTGTAGCCAGCTTATGAAACAGGTTAGGATAAAGGTTGTTGGCTAGGGAAACTATGATATTGAAATTGATAAAATATGATTGTGAGAATGCATTACAAATCAAGGAATAACAAAGGTTGATTACATCCTTTTCTTATTCTGTTTTATTTCAGGAATGGAGCCCAGGATAATTTCATTTTAGGTAAACAAACCTCAATTTCAATTATTTGGTGTATTTTTTATTTTTATTTTTATTCCCCAATCCCCCCTCACCCACCACGCATCAAATGCCTCAAGATACATTTCAATACATGTATTTTATATACAGTACCAGTCAAAAGTTTGGACACACCTACTCATTCAAGAGTTTTTCTTTATTTTTGCGATTTTCTACATTGTAGAATAATAGTGAAGACATCAAAACTATGAAATAACACATATGGAATCATGTTTTAACCAAAAAAAGTGTTAAACAAATCAAAATATATTTTATATGTGGGATTCTTCAAATAGCCACCCTTTGCATCAATGACAGCTTTGCACACTCTTGGCATTCTCTCAACCAGCTTCACCTGGAATGCTTTTCCAACAGTCTTGAAGGAGTTCCCACATATGCTGAGCACTTGCTGGCTGCTTCTCCTTCACTCTGCCGTCCGACTCATCCCAAACCATCTCAATTGGGTTGAGGTCGGGGGATTGTGGAGGCCAGGTCATCTGATGCAACACTCCATCACTCTACTTCTTGGTAAAATAGCCCTTACACAGCCTGAAGGTGTGTTGGGTCATTGTCCTGTTGAAAAACAAATGATAGTCCCACTAAGCCCAGATGGGATGGTGTATCGCTGCGTATCGCTGCGTATCGCTGCAGAATGCCTTGGTAGCCATGCTGGTTAAGTGTGCCTTGAATTCTAAATAAATCACAGACAGTGTCACCAGCAAAGCACCCCCACACCATAACACCTCCTCCTCAATGCTTTACGATGGGAACCACACATGTGGAGATCATCTGTTCACCCACACTGCGTCTCACAAAGAGAACCAGGTCCTTTCGAAAACAAGGACATTTCTAAGTGACCCCAAACTTTTGAACGTTAGTGTATGTCTATTATGTGGAAAAATAGCTTCTTGTACCATTTCAGGGACTTTCTGACACACTCAACAAAACTTTTCTGCATGTCCACATTGTCAACTGCTTCCATCTTCTTGTTGGACTCTAAGACACAGTCTGGCTTCATTTAACTCTAATCATTGACATAGTCCAGTTTTCTTGAGTCCAACATTTTGGAGGTGTGCACAGAGGACAGAACATGGACATTGTGTTTCTCGTGCCATTTAACTGTCATTATCTCCCCGTTGGTTTGGAACTCCACCACCCTCTTGTTAATTTTCTTTTTGAATATTGCCATCCCCTTCCTCTTGGATCTCACTGGCCCCCTGTGTTCAAAAGGTACTGGAAAAGGGCTACTGTACCAGTTATCCACAAATACAGGATGCCCCTTTGCAAGTAAGACTGCAGCATGGTGATCACCACTTATCCAGATATGTCAAGACCATCAACATGCCTTTTATCTGTGGTGGCACCGGTGTAGATGATCAGGTCCTGTTCATATCCTGTCAAAAAGTCACATAAAACAAAGAACTTGACTCCAGATCTTTGGCGCTTTCATGGGATGTATTGGCGGAATGCAAGCCTCCCTTTCAAAGCCAAATCGAGACTCATCAATGCACAAGTCCCTGTAAGGCACAAACACTCTTCCAAATGCCCTGGTCAAGCTGCCCAGGACATTCCTCATTTTGTTAGGGGGTCAGCGAGGTTGGCAGTGGCATTGTTCACAAAGTTGAACGCTCTCAGCAAGACAAGGAAGCGGTCCTGGGAGAAAAGGGTTGGAAAAAAAGCGGTCTGCAGCATGGGGTCAGTGGTCCAGTAGTCCCTCACAGAGCACTTCTTCACTAGTCCCATGAGCAGCACTGTGACCAGGAAGGTATACATTTTACTAATGGTAGTGTTCACCCATTTTGATAGCTTCCCTTTTACGCCAAGACAGTCTTCTCTTTCAGTTCATTAACATACCTGCAAACAAATATGCATGTTTAGTAGGCTAAAGGCATTCTGATACATTTGAAGAGAGCATTGGGTTTTTCTCTAATATGATAATGGACATTCCTGCACCACACTATCCTCCAATTCCTCATCAAGGAACAGTTTAAACACTCTGCCTCTGAGGGGGTAGGCAGGGTGCATTGTACGCCAGACAGGGTGCCATTGAAGTCTATCTATGATGATTTGAAGTGACAGGACCTCCAGCAGCGGGGACCATCCTCCTCAACTTCAACCTCTTCTCCATTTTAGTCATTTTAGCATACGCTCTTATCCAGTGCATACATTTTTCTCCCTCACAGCCTACAAGATTGGCAGCAGAACAAGCATCTTGGGAATGTGAGGGATGCTCGTTGCCTGCAAGGTTGGGGTGGGCATTGTCCTCAGACATCTCACATTCACAGTCCAGAAGGTTGGGGAGGCAAATATTCCTCGTCGCTATCTGCTTGATCCAACTCACTCTCAGAACTACAAAACATTTCTCATATCTCATCATTAGATAGCAGTGTGGTCGTGTATTCTGTAGTGTTCTCGTGTAAATAGACTGTTTTTTTTTTTTTTTTTTTTTTCGTATATATTTCTCAATCTCACTTTCCATCCTTTAACTAAATATACTTTCCTGCAACCCGCCTCATCCAATGTGGAACGGATTCTATTATTCCTTTTTATCTAGAACCTCTGGCTGAAACTAGCCAGCTAGCCAGCTAACTAGCTACTTGCTATTAGCCACCATTAGCGGTCTTCACCATTGTCCGTGGCCTGCACTACCTACCAGCCAGCTCTAGATGGACAATTATCGGCCAGTCTGCACAGCGCACTATCGACCCAGAGCATATCGGATTTTCTGCCGGAATCACTGAATCACTGGACCTTAACACCGGATCATCACAACTAGCTAGCTGCAACCGAATGGCTGTTGTTGTTGTTGGCTAATCACCACTGTCCTGAAGCAAGCACCAGTTAGCCTTGAGCTTGCCTCGAGCCAGGCCCATCTCCCGGCTATCTACCTCTCTGTCAACCGGACGGGACCTCCTAGTGTTGACACGGAGCCCCGCCGATCCATCATGACTGGTCTGCCGACGTAATCGTCTGATGTGGTTTCAACGGGCTTCCCGTTGCGACGACCACGAGGATCCATCTGCTAGCCCCGGCCCGCTAGCACACGCAATCAACAGCCATACCTCCTGCTCGCCTGTGCCGTAGCAGCCACCGAACTGCTCCCAGACTCACCTATTGCTGTTCACTGGACCTTATGATCACTCAGCTACACAGCTGATGCCTGCTGGACTGTTCCTTTATACGGTACCCCATCCTGTTTATCTGTTTAGCCTCAGCCCAAAAACTTTTGTCGCCATTACCAGCTGTTGTCTTAGCTCTCTCGAATAATACCTGTGATTGCTTTATGCCTATATCCCATGTCAATATGCCTTGCCTATTGCGGTTTCGGTTAGTCCTTATTGTACTAATTCAGTGTAGAGCCCCCAGTCCCGCTCAACCTGCCTCAGATAGCTCCTTTGTCCCACCCCCCATACACACGGAGACCGGCTCAATCGGTGCCTCCAGTGATGCTCTCTCTTTCATCGTTACCCAACGCTTAGGTTTACCTCCACTGTACTCATATCCTTCCATATCCTTGTCTGTAAATTATGTCCTGAATCTATTCTACAACACCCAGAAATCTGCCCCTTTTATTCTCTGTACCCAACGCACTAGAAGACCAGTTCTTAAAGCCTTTAGCCATATCCTTATTCTATTCCTCCTATGTTCGATTGAAGAGCATGCATTCTATTCCTCTGGTGATGTAGAGGTTAACCCAGGCCCTGTAGTCCCCAGTATCACTCCTACTCCCCAGGTGCTATCATTTGTTGACTTATGTAACTGTAAAAGCATTGGTTTCTTGCATGTTAGCATCAGAAGCCTCCTCCCTAAGTTTGAGTTATTCAATGCGTTAGCACACTCCGCCAACCCTGATGTTCTAGCAGTGTCTGAATCCTGGCTTAGGAAGGCCACCAAAAATTCAGAAATGTCCATCCCCAACTACAACATTTTCCGTCTAGCTAGAACTGCCAAAGGGGGCGGAGTTGCAATCTACTGTAGAGATAGCCTGCAGACCTCTATCATACTATCCAGGTCTGTGCCCAAACAGTTTGAGCTTCTACTTCTAAAAATCCACCTCTCCAGAAATAAGTATTTCACTGTTGCCGCTTGCTACAGACCCCCCTCAGCCCTCAGCTGTGCCCTGGACACCATATGTGAATTGATTGCCCCTCATCTATCCTCAGAGTTCGTACTGCTTGGTGAGCTAAACTGGGATATGTTTAACAACCCAGCCGTCCTACAATCTACAGTGAGGGAAAAAAAGTATTTGATCCCCTGTTGATTTTGTACGTTTGCCTACTGACAAAGACATGATCAGTCTATAATTTTAATGGTAGGTTTATTTGAACAGTGAGAGACAGAATAACAACAACAAAATCCAGAAAAATGCATGTCAAAAATTTTATAAATTGATTTACATTTTAACGAGGGAAATAAGTATTTGACCCCTCTGCAAAACATGACTTAGTACCTGGTGGCAAAACCCTTGTTGGCAATCACAGAGGTCAGACGTTTCTTGTAGTTGGCCACCAGGTTTGCACACATCTCAGGAGGGATTTTGTTCCACTCCTCTTTGCAGATCTTCTCCAAGTCATTAAGGTTTCGAGGCTGACGTTTGGTAACTCGAACCTTCAGCTCCCTCCACAGATGTTCTATGGGATTAAGGTCTGGAGACTGGCTAGGCCACTCCAGGACCTTAATGTGCTTCTTCTTGAGCCACTCCTTTGTTGCCGTGGCCGTGTGTTTTGGGTCATTGTCATGCTGGAATAACCATCCACGACCCATTTTCAATGCCCTGGCTGAGGAACATGGCCCCGTCCATCGTCCCTTTGATGCGGTGATGTTGTCCTGTCCCCTTAGTAGAAAAACACCCCCAAAGCATAATGTTTCCACTTCCATGTTTGACGGTGGGGATGGTGTTCTTGGGGTCATAGGCAGCATGCCTCCTCCTCCAAACACAGCGAGTTGAGTTGATGCCAAAGAGCTCGATTTTGGTCTCATCTGACCACAACACTTTCACCCAGTTTTCCTCTGAATCATTCAGATGTTCATTGGCAAACTTCAGACGGCCCTGTATATGTGCTTTCTTGAGCAGGGGGACCTTGCGGGAGCTGCAGGATTTCAATCGTTCACGGCGTAGTGTGTTACCAATTGTTTTCTTGGTGACTATGGTCCCAGCTGCCTTGAGATCATTGACAAGATCCTCCCGTGTAGTTCTGGACTGATTCCCCACCGTTCTCATGATCATTGCAACTCCACGAGGTGAGATCTTGCATGGAGCCCCAGGCCGAGGGAGATTGACAGTTCTTTTGTGTTTCTTCCATTTGTGAATAATCGCACCAACTGTTGTCACCTTCTCACCAAGCTGCTTGGTGATGGTTTTTTAGCCCATTCTAGCCTTGTGTAGGTCTACAATCTTGTCCCTGACATCCTTGGAGAGCTCTTTGGTCTTGGCCATGGTGGAGAGTTTGGAATCTGATTGATTGATTGCTTCTGTGGACAGGTGTCTTTTATACAGGTAACAAACTGAGATTAGGAGCACTCCCTTTAAGAGGGTGCTCCTAATTTCAGCTCGTTACCTGTATAAAAGACACCTGGGAACCAGAAATCTTTCTGATTGAGAGGGGGTCAAATACGTATTTCCCTCATTAAAATGCAAATCAATTTATAACATTTTTGACATGCATTTTTCTTGATTTTTTTGTTGTTATTCTGTTTCTCACTGATCAAATAAACCTACCATTAAAATTATAGACTGATACTTTCTTTGTCAGTGGGCAAACGTACAAAATCAGCAGGGGATCAAATACTTTTTTCCCTCACTGTAAACTAGATGCCCTCAATCTCACACAAATTATCAAGGAACCCACCAGGAACAACCCTAAATCCGTAAACATGGGCACCCTCATAGATATCATCCTGACTAATTGACCCTCTAAATACACCTCTGTGTCTTCAACCAGGATCTCAGCGATCACTGCCTCATTGCCTGTGTCCGTAATGGGTCCGCGGTCAAACGACCACCCCTCATCACTGTCAAACGCTCCCTAAAACACTTCAGCGAGCAGGCCTTTCTAATTGACCTGGCCCAGGTATCATGGATGGATATTGACCTCATTCCGTCAGTAGAGGATGCCTGGTTGTTCTTTAAAAGTGCTTTCCTCTCCATCTTAAATAAGCATGCCTCATTCAGAAAATTCAGAACTAAGAACATATATAGCCCCTGGTTCACCCCAGACTTGACTGCCCTTGACCAGCACAGAAACATCCTGTGGCGTACTGCATTAGCATTGTGCAACTTTTCAGGGAAGTCAGGAACCAATATACACAATCAGTTAGGAGAGCAAAGGCTAGCTTTTTCAAACAGAAAGTTGCATCCTGTAGCACTAACTCCAAAAAGTTTTGGGACACTAAAGTCCATGGAGAATAAGAGCACCTCCTACCAGCTGCCCACTGCACTGAGGCTAGAAAACACTGTCACCACCAATAAATCTACGATAATCGAGAATTTCAACAAGCATTTTGCTACGGCTGGCCATGATTTCCACCTGGCTACCCCTACACCGGCCACCAGCTCTGCACCCTCCGCTGCAACTTGCCCATGCCTCCCCCCCGCCCCGCTTCTCCTTCACCCAAATTCAGATAGCTGATGTTCTGAAAGAGCTGCAAAATCTTGACCCGTACAAATCAGCTGGGCTAAACAATCAGGAACCCTTTCTTTGTCGCAACCCCTATTACTAGCCTGTTCAACCTCTCTTTCGTATCGTCTGAGATCCCCAGATTGAAGAGGAGGATGACCGCGGTAGCTTTCCAAAGGGGGTGACACTCTAGATCCAAACTGTTACAGACCTATATCCATCCTGCCCTGCCTTTCGAAAGTATTTGAAAGCCAAATTAACAAAACAGATCACCGACCATTTCGAATCCCACCTCACCTTCTCCGCTATGCAATCTGGTTTCCGGGCTGGTCATGGGTGCACCTCAGCAACGTTCAAGGTCCTAAACGATATTATAACCACGATTGATAAAAGACAGTACTGTGCAGCCATCTTCATCGACCTGGCCAAGGCTTTCGACTCTGTCAATCACCGCATTCTTATTGGCAGACTAAATAGCCTTGGTTTCTCAAATGACTGCCTCGCCTGGTTCACCAACTACTTCTCAGACAGAGTTCAATGTGTCAAATTGGAGGGCCTGTTGTCTGGACCTCTGGCAGTCTCTATGGGGGTGCCACAGGGTTCAATTAACGGGCCGACTCAATTCTCTGTGTATATCAATGATGTCGCTCTTGCTGCTGGTGACTCTCAGATCCACCTCTACGCAGACGACACCATTTTGTTTACATCTGGCCCTTCATTGGACACTGTGTTAACAAACCTCCAAATGAGCTTAAATGACATACAACACTCCTTCCGTAGCCTCCAATTACTCTTAAACGCTAGTAAAACTAAATGCATGCTCTTCAATCGAACACTGCTTGCACCCGCCCGCCCGACTAGAATCACTACTCTTGGCAGGTTGGACTTAGAATATGTGGACAACTACAAATACCTAGGTGTCTGGTTAAACTGTAAACTCTCCTTCCAGACTCACATTAAGCATCTCCAATCAAAAGTTAAATCTAGAATTGGCTTCTTATTTCGCAAACAAAGCCTCCTTCACTCATACTGCCAAACATGCCCTCGTAAAACTGACTATCCTACCGATCCTTGACTTTGGCGATGTCATTTACAAAATAGCTTCCAACACTCTACTCAGCAAATTGGATGTAGTCTATCACAGTGCCATCCGATTTGTCACCAAAGACCCATATACTACCCACCATTGTGACCTGTACGATCTCGTTGGCTGGCCCTCACTACATATTCATCACCAAACCCACTGGCTCCAGGTCATCTATAAATCACTGCTAGGCAAATCCCCACCTTATCTTAGTCACCATAGCAACACCCACCCGTAGTATGCGCTCCAGCAGGTATATCTCACTGGTCATCCCCAAAGCCAACACCTCCTTTGGCCGCCATTCCTTCCAGTTCTCTGCTGCCAATGACTGGAATGAACTGCAAAAATCTCTGAAGCTGGAGACTCTTATCTGCCTCACTAACTTTAAGCATCAGTTGTCAGAGCAGCTTACTGATCACTGCACCTGTACAGTTGTGGTCAAAAGTTTTGAGAATGACACAAATATTAATTTTCACAAAGTCTGATGCCTCAGTTTTTATGATGGCAATTTGCATATACTCCAGAATGTTATGAAGCGTGATCAGATGAATTGCAAAGTCCCTCTTTGCCATGAAAATGAACTTAATCCACAAAAAATATATAACTTTTCCACTGCATTTCAGCCCTGCCACAAAAGGACCAGCTGTCATCATGTCAGTGATTATATCGTTAACACAGGTGAGAGTGTTGACGAGGACAAGGCTGGAGATCACTCTGTCATGTTGATTGAGTTAGAATAACAGACTGGAAGCTTTAAAAGGAGGGTGGTGCTTGAAATCATTGTTCTTCCTCTGTTAACCATGGTTACATGCAAGGAAACATGTGCCGTCATCATTGCTTTGCACAAAAAGGGCTTCACAGGCAAGGATCTTGCTGCAAGTAAGATTGCACCTAAATCAACCATTTATCGGATCATCAAGAACTTCAAGGAGAGAGGTTCAATTGCTGTGAAGAAGGCGTCAGGGCGCCCAAGAAAGTCCAGCAAGTGCCAGGACCGTCTCCTAAAGTTGATTCAGCTGCGGGATCGGGGCACCACCAGTGCAGAGCTTGTTCAGGAATGGCAGCAGGCAGGTGTGAGTGCATCTGCACGCACAGTGAGGCGAAGACTTTTGGAGGATGGCCTGCTGTCAAGAAGGGCAGCGAGGAAGCCACTTCTCTCCAGGAAAAACATCAGGGACAGACTGATATTCTGCAAAAGGTACAGGGATTGGACTGCTGAGGACTGGGGTAAAGTCATTTTCTCTGATGAATCCCCTTTCCGATTGTTTGGGGCGCTACCATCAGTCTTGTGTCATGCCAACAGATAAGCACCCTGAGACCATTCATGTGTGGGGTTGCTTCTCAGCCAAGGGAGTGGGCTCACTCACAACTTTGCCTAAGAACACAGCCATGAATAAAGAATGGTACCAACACATCCTCCAAGAGCAACTTCTCCCAACCATCCAAGAACAGTTTGGTGACAAACAATGCTTTTTCCAGCATGATGGAGCACCTTGCCATAAGGCAAAAGTGATAACTAAGTGGCTCGGGGAACAAAACATCAACATTTTGGGTCCATGGCCAGGAAACTCCCCAGACCTTAATCCCATTGAGAGCTTGTGGTCAATCCTCAAGAGGTGGGTGGACAAACACAAACCCACACATTCTGACAAACTCCAAGCATTGATTATGCAAGAATGGCCTGTCATCAGTCAGGATGTGGCCCAGAAGTTAATTGACAGCATGCCAGGGTGGATTGCAGAGGTCTTGAAAAAGAAGGGTCAACACTGCAAATATTGACTCTTTGCATAAACGTAATGTAATTGTCAATAAAAGCCCTTGACACTTATGGAATGCTTGTAATTATACTTCAGTATACCATAGTAACATCTGACAAAAATATCTGAAAACACTGAAGCAGCAAACTTTGTGAAGACCAATACTTGTGTCATTCTCAAAACTTTTGACCACGACTGTACACATCCCATCTGTAATTAGCCCACCCAACTACCTCATCCCCATATTGTTATTTATTTTGCTCATTTGCACCCCAGTATCTATATTTACACATCATATTCTGCACATCTATCATTCCAGTGTTAATATTAAATTGTAATTATTTTGCACTATGGCCTATTTATTGCCTTACCTCCATAACTTACTACATTTGCACACACTGTGCTTTATCTTGGCCAGGTCGCAGTTGTAAATGAGAACTTGTTCTCAACTGGCCTACCTGGTTAAATAAATGTGAAATAAATAAATAAATAAAAATTAGTGAGGCGTTTCCTTTTGAAACCGGATATTATCTCCATACTCAATGGCTTTCAGTGTATGTCAAGAGTTACGCTACGGCTAGGCAGTAGGCTTGTAATTGAGGTGATAATCTCTGAGGTGATAACCTTGTATTTGCCCTTTGATTTGTCAAAAACTGTAAACAACTTGTCAAGTCATGTGCTCCGGTTGTTGTATACACTGTAACACGCACATTGAAGATTTGTAATATGCTGAAAAGTGGCCAAACTAAGTTAATCTTATTTGGAAAATGGGTGCAGCCGTCTTTTACTTTGTTTATTTGCATCTTATTTTGAATGGAATTCTGGAATAGAGAGTTTTCACTTGTCAAACATAAGCAAACATGGCTTCCATTATAAAGAATTTAGCTGCTGTTAGCTTAGCTTACACGTATCTCTTTTCTAAACAATATTACATTTTTCCCTTGTGCTCACCATAGATGCGGTATATTGTAAACAAGTCTAGCTGTTAGGTCGCTAACTTATGTTTGGTTTTCTGTCAGCGCAACCTGTTATTTAGACTGGTTTATGGAATGAGTTTGGCTGTGGATGTGTTCCGTGTGATGCTTGGATGATCAAGTTAGCATTTGTCTTTCACAATAAAAGGTGAAATTGAGGAATGAAGGTGAAGAGCTTTATTTTCCATCAGTACAAAACATTATTTAGATGCTTTTCAGACAACAATGATATTTAGACGTGATGGTTGCATCATATGTAGATGTTCTGTTGCTACTGTTCCAATCACATATTTATGATGGAACATGGCTGGGACCACTCAACATTGATCACAAATATCTGATCATATGCGTCAAAAGGTTAATGTTTGGGTTAGGGAAAATAGGATTTTGAATGGAAATAAATTTCAGGTCCAAAAAAGGATAGTAAAACATATGGTGTGTGTGTGTGTGTGTGTGAGTGTGTGTGTGTACTGTACAGTATGTTTGTGTGTTCTGATCCATTACCTCAGCCAGGTAGAACTCGTCGTAGTGCCTTCGGTGGTTCTCGCCCTTGTAGTAGTTGCTAGCGGCAACGATTACGTCTACGGCAACCATGGTCAGAATAAACATGTGGAAGACGGAGGAGCGCATCAGTTGCTGCGGAAACAGAGACATTTATTTAGCATTCATGTAGAATAAGGACACATTGACATCTAGTCTCTAACAAACACACCCATCCAGATACCCACGTCCACATATGACAGGTTTCTAGGGCTGTCCTAAATGACACCCCATCCCTCATATAGTACACTTCTTTTGACCGGACCCCTATGTGTATGTCGTTTCAGTTATGCCCTAAAACACTTTTGTCTGTACAAACAGCATGAGGCCTGCTACAATATACACTGAACATAAATATAAATGCAACATGTAAAGTGTTGGTCCCATGTTTCATAAAATAAAAGATCCCAGATATTTGTGATATGTACAAAAAGCTTATTTCTCTAAAATAACACAAATGTGTTTACATCCCTGTTGGTGAGCATTTATCCTTTGCCAAGATAATCCATCCACCTGAGAGGTGTGGCATATCAATAAGCTGATTAAACAGCATGATCATTACACAGGTGCACCATGTGCTGGGGACAATAAAAGGTCACTCTAAAATGTGCAGTTGTGTCACACAACACAAGCCACATACGTCTCAAGTTTTGAGGGAGCGTGCAATTGGCATGCTGACTGCAGGAATGTCCACCAGAGCTGTTGCCAGAGAATGTAATGTTAATTTCTCCACCATAAGCCTCCTCCAATGTCGTTTTAGAGAATTTGGTAGTTCGTCCAACCAGCCTCACAACCGCAGACCGCATGTAACCACGCCAGCCCAGGACCTCCACATTTGGCTTCTTCATCTGCGGGATTGCCTGAGACCAGCCACCCGGACAGGATGAAACTGTGGGTTTGCACAAACTGCCAGAAACCATCTCAGGTAAGCTCATCTGCGCGCTCATCGTCCTCACCAGGGTCTTGACCTGACTGCAGTTCGCCATCGTAACCAACTTCAGTGGGCAAATGCTCACCTTCAATGGCATGCTGGAGAAGTGTGCTCTTCAAGGATTAATCCCGGTTTCAACTGTACCGGAAAGATGTCAGACAGCGTGTATGGTGTCGTGTGGGCGACAGGTTTGCTGATGTCAACATTGTAAACAGAGTGCCCCATGGTGGCGGTGGGGTTTTGGTATGGGCAGGCATAAGCTACGGACAACGAACACAATTACATTTTATTGATGGCAATTTGAATGCACAGAGATACCGTGACGAGATCCTGAGGTCCATTGTCGTGCCATTCATTCGCCGCCATCAACTCATGTTTCAGCATGATAATGCACAGCCCCATGTCACAAGGATCTGTACACAATTCCTGGAAGCTGAAAATGTCCCATTTCTTCCATGGCCTGCATACTCACCAGACATGTTAACCATTGAGCATGTTTGCGATGCTCTGGATCAACGTGTTCCAGTTCATGGCAATATCCAGCAACTTTGCACATCCACTGAAGAGGGACAACATTCCACAGGCCACAATCAACAGCCTAATTAACTCTATGTGAAGGAGATGTGTCGCTGCATGAGGCAAATGGTGGTCACACCAGATACTGGCTGGTTTTCTGATCCATACCCCTACTTAATTTTTTATGTATCTGTGACCAACAGATGCATATCTGTATTCCCAGTCATGTGAACTCCATAGATTAGGGCCTAATGAATTTATTTACATTTACTGATTTCCTTATATGAATTGTAACTCAGTAAAATCTTTGAAATTGTTGCATGTTGTGTATATATTTTTGTTCAGTGTATATTTTATTTGCTCCAGATACTGTATTTGTATACTATGATTTGGTGAATGCATTCATGACAGTCCCAAGCCGTTAGATATCAGGAGTCTGTACTGCTACATTCCCTGGGTGAATCACTTGATATTTTGGGCGATGGGAAATTGTCTGAGGAATATTGCCATTGGTGTATGACATCTTGATTTATGGTTGAATGAGTCTACAATGGAAACCTGTACAGTGAAAGCTGTTTGCCAAAGCACATTGTCATTGTTTCCCTATGCCCTTGATGCAACTTCCTTCCACAAGGAACCCGAAGTGAGGGCAGATAGAAACATATCAGGCATTCATGTTCAGATTACCATTTCACATGGGGCGTGAGGGCGTGAGGGCTGAGCAACCCTGACCCACCTCGCCTGCTAACAACGCAATGCTAGGTCATTAAGGTCTTTGTCCTAGTGCCACAATCCAGATTTAAAAAATGTCAAAAGTAATTGAGTTTCGAAGGTGTCTGACAAATTATTTATTGCCCCATATTTACCACCTGGCGATGTGAGAGAGCATCACTAGCAAGGTTGGCCAGCAAAGGGAAACAGAGCAAGCCTTCTTTAATGGTGGAAATATACTAACAACACAAGCACATCAGATACTAGGTTTGGACCCTAGAGCAAACGGACCTCCAGATCCTAAAAAAACAACATTGACACTGCAAACATGTGGCAATGGTTCCTACGCCAAGAGCCTGGCAGTGAGCGGATCTTCTTCCAGCAGGACCCGGCAGCAGCTGAGCTCATCTCCATCTCGCTGCCGTGGCGCCACAGTCAGCCATGGACACTCCTGCTACCAGGGTGGCTCTACAACAGCAGAACTCCACAAACATCATGCCGACGAGAAGGAAGAGATGCAGGAGCTGAACGTCCGCTCCGCCGGCTACATCGGAAACGTTCAGAGGCTGGAGCAGAGGGATGCCAAACTGCAGGCGGAACTGGATGTCCTGAAGGGCCACCACAAGGGGGGCCCCAGCGGCATCAGAGAAGAGTATGAGTTCAAACTCAAGGAAATAAGGGATCTAATCGAGGCACTGACACAGGAGATGGGGGCGGTGGACATTGAGAGGGGCTACATCGAGGAGGAGGTGGAGGTCTGGAGGACGAAGCTGGAGGAGGAGCTGGCTCTGCGGGAAGAGGCGGAGATGATCCTGAGGGAGTTCCGGCAAGATGTGGTCGACGCCATGCTGCAGAGGGCAGAACTGGAGAGGCTTGTGGAGCAGCTGGTGTCCGAGATCCAGTTCCTCAAGAAGTTCCAAGATGAGGAGGTGGCCAACCTCCTCAAGCAGATTGAGGACTCTAAGATGACCGCCAAGCTGGAATCAGACAAACCTGACCGCCTACCAGCACAAAACTTGCATGGAGATTGAAGCCACCGCGGCCCGCAAAGTTCAGGAGACAGAGAACTTCAAGAAGCTCAAGGACATCGCCGTCAAGGAGGAGGACCAGATGAAGAGCATGAAGGAGGAGATCTCCACCTTCCACAGCCAGGTGACCAAGCTCCAGAACCAAATTGACGCACTGAGGGCCCAGAACGCTGCCGTGGAGATGCAGTTGGAGGCCATGGAGTATGCCTATCTGGACAAGGTTGGCAGGCTAGAGGATATCATTGCCCAGCTGGAGAACCAGCTGTGCCAGACCAAGCTGGAGATGAGCAACTACCTGAAAGACTACCAGGAGCTGCTTCACATCAAGTTGAGGCTGGACACGGTGATCGCCGTCTACAGGCAGCTGCTGGAAGGAGAAGAGACCAGGCTGGGTATCTCGGGAGAAATTGATAGCCAACACACCGCCTGAGCCGAGCCTCGCACGCTCGCTCGCCTTCTTGACCATGCCTGCCAACCTCTTACCAAGTAACAAAACTGAGGACGTTTACACTAATGTATCCCAACTACTACTATTTAATAAAGCTTGACCATTGCAAAATAAATACTGGTAGACAAATACTTTTTCATGGAAATGGTTTCAGGCTTTAAGTCAAATCTTTGTATAGTTTTCTGTGATCATATAGCAACTGGCATGGGAACCATACGATTCATGGTCTAATTACCCTTCTTACTTTATGGATATAATAAGGATCTGAATATGAGCTTCACATTTTCTGGAGAATAGAGTTACAATGCACATGATCAAGGAGACTTAACTGAGATGATGCTGACCCATTACCTGAGATGGTTAGCTGACACTGATTTAGTCAGTTCTACAGTGTTCCCCCAAGAAGGAAGGACCATAGCTTGCCAGTCCCTGGTACAAAAGGTTGAGAAACATTGACCTAGAACAATAAGGTCCAAGGGGGTGTGGTATATTGGCATTATTGCTTTTACAAACCGGTTGTCAACATAATACAACTATTAGTGAAAAGATTTCATTAAAAATGTTATTTTTATAGGGAAATTCACACTATTTCATCATTCAACCAGAATAGGCTGGACTAAAATGTGGTTGCAATGCAATCAAAGAATGGTTGCTATGCAGGCTGGCTAACCTTTAATCTCTGGGCTAACGTTTTTGTCCCTTCCTAGCTAGCCATCGACTTGCTAGCTAGCCTCTGCAGCTGAGATGACAGCAAACTAGCCTCATTAAAAAATATATATATATATTATTTTTTTTACATTGAAACATTTTTGCTGAGGTCGGAGGCAGACAGGAAGGTTTATACAAACCCTCGTTGTTGCAAATCAAATGCTTGGCTAGAGGCAAGGGTAAATAATGTGTTAACAAAAGCTTTATTTGCTTTTCTCTTGTCATTTGCTGTGGTAGGCGTAGGTGATACTACAAATAGAACAGTAAACATGTATTTTTGTGTCATACCTGTATTTATTGTCTCATTTACAAACAGCTGGAATGTTGTTTTAGCCAATCAGCATCCAGGATCCAAATCGGGTTTATAACAGTCAGTATACAGTACATCAGTATACTGTGGATTTCTGATGTCCTTATACCCATCCTGACTAAAAGTGCATGTCTCAGAGAGAAAGAGATGGAGAGAGTGGGATAGGGAGGGTGGAGTGAATGTAGAGATGGAGAGAGGAAGAGTGGTATTCCACAGGGCTGGGTTGAATTACTCTGAATAGGAGTTGAGGGCACAGTGAAATGACATTTCCCTTCAGTGACTCAAATCAAATCAAAACAAATTGTGTTTGTTACATGCGACGGGAACAAAAAGTGTGGACTAACAGTGCAATGCTTACTTACGGGCCCTTCCCAACAATGAAGAGAGAAAGAAAATAGAGAAATAATAGAAAGTAAAACACGTAATAATACAAATAATGATAGGTACATAATGAGTAATGATAACTTGGGTATACAGTATCTCACAAAAGTGAGTACATATATTTGAGCATATATTTTCATGTGACAACACTGAAGAAATAACACTTGCTACAATTTAAAGTAGTGAGTGTACAGCTTGTATAACAGTGTACATTTGCTGTCCCCTCAAAATAACACAACACACAGCCATTAATGTCTAAACTGCTGGCAACAAAAGTGAGTACACCCCTAAGTGAAAATGTCCAAATTGGGCCCAACGTGTCAATATTTTGTTTGCCCACCATCACTTTCCAGCACTGCCTTAACCCTCTTGGGCATGGAGTTCACCAGAGCTTCACAGGTTGCCACTGGAGTCCTCTTCCACTCCTCCATGACGACATCACGGAGCTGGTGGATGTTAGAGACCTTGCACTCCTCCACCTTCCGTTTGAGGATGCCCCACAGATGCTCAATAGGGTTAAGGTCTGGAGACATGCTTGGCCAGTCCATCACCTTTACCCTCAGCTTCTTTAGCAAGGCAGTGGTCGTCTTGGAGGTGTGTTTGGGGTCGTTATCATGTTGGAATACTGCCCTGCGGCCCAGTCTCCGAAGGGAGGGGATCATGCTCTGCTTCAGTATGTCACAGTACATGTTGGCATTCATGGTTCCCTCAATGAACTGTAGCTCCCCAGTGCCGGCAGCACTCATGCAGCCCCAGACCATGACACTCCCACCACCATGCTTGACTGTAGGCAAGACACACTTGTCTTTGTACTCCTCACCTGGTTGCCGCCACACACGCTTGACACCATCTGAACCAAATAAGTTGGTCTCATCAGACCACAGGACATGGTTCCAGTAATCCATGTCCTTAGTCTGCTTGTCTTCAGCAAACTGATTGCGGGCTTTCTTGTGCATCATCTTTAGAAGAGGCTTCCTTCTGGGACGACAGCCATGCAGACCAATTTCATGCAGTGTGCTGCGTATGGTCTGAGCACTGACAGGCTGACCCCCCACCCCTTCAGCCTCTGCAGCAATGCTGGCAGCACTCATTCGTCTATTTCCCAAAGACAACCTCTGGATATGACGCTGAGCACGTGCACTCAACTTCTTTGGTCGACCATGGCGAGGCCTGTTCTGAGTGGAACCTGTCCTGTTAAACCGCTGTATGGTCTTGGCCACCATGCTGCAGCTCAGTTTCAGGGTCTTGGCAATATTCTTATAGCTCAGGCCATCTTTATGCAGAGCAACAACTCTTTTTTTCAGATCCTCAGAGAGTTCTTTGCCATGAGGTGCCATGTTGAACTTCCCGTGACCAGTATGAGGGAGTGTGAGAGTGATGACACCAAATTTAACACCCCTGCTCCCCATTCACACCTGAGACCTTGTAACACTAACGAGTCACATGACACCGGGGAGGGGAAAATGGCTAATTGGGCCCAATTTGGACATTTTCACTTAGGGGTGTACTCACTTTTGTTGCCAGCGGTTTAGACATTAATGGATGTGTGTTGAGTTATTTTGAGGGGACAGCAAATGTACACTGTTATACAAGCTGTTTCTTCAGTGTTGTTACATGAAAAGATGTACTCAAATATTTACAAAAAATGTGAGGGGCGTACTCACTTTTGTGAGATACTGTATATACAGTGCATTCATAAAGTATTCAGACCCCTTGACTTTTTCCACATTTTATTACGTTACAGCCTTATTCTAAAATGGATTAACTAGTTTATTCCCATCATAAATCTACACACAATACCCTATAGTGGCAAAGCAAAAACTGTTTTTTAGAAATGTTTGCAAACTTATGAAAGTATTCAGACCTTTTACTCAGTACTTTGTTGAAGCACCTTTGGCAGCGATTATGGCCTCAAGTCTTCTTGGGTATGACGCTACAAGCTTGGTACACCTGTATTTGGGGAGTTTCTCTCATTCCTCTCTGCAGATCCTCTCAAGTTGGATGGGGAGTGTTGCTGCATAGCTATTTTCAGGTCTCTCCAGAGATGTTCGATTGGGTTCAAGTCCGGGCTCTGGCTGGGCCACTCAAGGACATTCAGAGACTTGTCCCGAAGCCACTCCTAAGTTATCTTGGCTGTGTGCTTAGGGTCGTTATCATGTTGGAAAGTGACCCTTCACCGAAATCTGAGGTCCTGAGCACTCTGGAGCAGGTTTTCATCAAGGAGCTCTCTGTACTTTGCTCCGTTCATCTTTGCCTCGATCCTGACTAGTCTCCCAGTCCCTGCCACTGAAAAACATTGCCACAGCATGATGCTGCCACTACCATGCTTCACCATAGGGATGGTGCCAGGTTTCCTCCAGACGTGAGGCTTGGCATTCAGGCCAAAGAGTTCAATCTTGATTTCATCAGATCAGAGAATCTTGTTTCTCATGGTCTGAGAGTGTTTAGGTGCCTTTTGAAAAAGTCAAAGCGGGCTGTCATGTGACTTTTACTACCATAAAGGCCTGATTGGTGGAGTACAGCAGAGATGGTTGTCCTTCTGGAAGATTCTGGAAGATTATCCCATCTCCACAGAGGAACTCTGGAGCTCTGTCACCTCCCTGACCAAGGCCCTTCTCCCCCGATTGCTCAGTTTGGCCGGGCGGCCAACTCTAGGAAGAGTATTGGTGGTTCTAAACGCCTTCCATTTAAGAATGATGGAGGTCACTGTGTTCTTGGGGACCTTCAATGCTGCAGAAATGTTGTGGTACCCTTCCCCAGAACTGTGCCTTGACACAATTGTGTCTCTGAGCTCTACGGACAATTTGCTCTAACATGCACTGTCAACTGTGGGACCTTATATTGACAGGTGTGTGCCTTTTCAAATCATGTCCAATCAATTGAATTTACCACAGGTGGACTCCAAGTTGTAGAAACATCTCAAGGATGATCAATGGAAATAGGATGCACCTGAGCTCAATTTCGAGTCTCATTTTAGAATAAGGCTGTAACGTAACAAAATTTGGAAAAAGTCAAGGGGTCTGAATACCTTCCGAAGGCACTGTATGTACATACCAAGCAGTGACGTAACCATTCAAGTTGCTCTCAATGGTGCAGCTGTAGAACTTTGAGGATCTGAGGGCCCATGCCAAACATTTTCAGGCTCCTGAGTGGAAAGAGGCGTTGTCGTGCCCTCTTCATGACTGTGTTGGTGTGTTTGGACCATGATAGATCCTTAGTGATGTGGACAACGCTCACGGCCCGCCCCGTCGATGTGAATAGGGGCGTACTCGGCCCTCCATTTCCTGTAGTCCATGATCAGCTCCTTTGTCTTTCTGACGTTGAGGGAGAGGTTGTTGTCTTGGCACCACACTGCCAGGCCTATGACCCCCTCACTATAGGCTGTCTCATCGTCGTAGCTGAGTACACATCCTGGTAATCCGTCTGGTCTTGCGGCCTTGTAAATGTTAACCTGTTTAAAGGTCTTACTCACATCGGCTATGGAGAGCGTGATCACACAGTCGTCTGGAACAGCTGGTGCTCTCACACATAGTTCAGTGTTACTTGCTTCGAAGCAAGCATAAGGCATTTAGCTCGTCTGGTAGACTCGTATCACTGGGCAGCTTGCGGCTGGGATTCCCTTTCTAATCCGTGATAGTTTGAAATCCCTGCCACATCCGACGAACGTCAGAGCCGGTGTAGTAGGATTTGTTCTTAGTCCTGCATTGACGCTTTACCTGTTTAATGGCTCATCGGAGGGCGTAGCGGGATTTCTTATAAGCGTCCGGGTTAGTGTCCCGCTCCTTGAAAGCAGCAGCTTTAACCTTTAGCTCAGTCTGGATGTTGCCTGTAATCCAT